>NC_051222.1:26747693-26762693 GCF_015220715.1 Pygocentrus nattereri | reverse complement strand
AAACCCTGTTTTTAGAAAAGAGCGAATGTGTTATTATTTTACTGAATGAATTAATGATTATTGGCATTTATTCACATGTCATGTGGAGTTTGGTTCTAGATGGCAAACACACGCTTGCTGAGACGAGCAGTTTGCTCAGGTGCCTGAGACCTTTGCTGTGGTTGGTCAGATCTGCAGCCTTTGAGGTTTATCACTTTATTTTAGACCGAAAGGAGCCAAACAAGAGAAGAGCAGCTCCTAACAGGGTTCAGTCCTGACGCTGATCGATGCTGGACGTCCTGAGAAGCCAGCGTTCTCCCAGTTTGTACGTTTTCTTTTCTTTCTGTTTATTTTAATTTTTTTTTTTTACTTTTAGGAAAGATGCTTTTACTTTTACTGCAGTGTGTGTTTAGACCACCCCGCACACCCCCAGCCTGTAAATATGCATGCGCGCATATGCATGTGTGTGTGTGTGTGTGTGTGTGTGTGTGTGTGTGTGTGTGTGTGTGTGTGTGCGCGCACGTCTGTCTGTCCATCTGCATAAAGAAGTGCATTTGTGATTGAAAGCGACGCAAAGAGCTCAGCGAGCTTCAGCCTCTCAAAGCAGAAGTAAATAAACAAACAAATAAATTAATTAATAATCATAATAATAATAATAATAATAATGATGATGATGATGATGATCTCCGTGACTGTACAGCCTGTATTGTCCTGTATTTTAGGAAATGTGCCACAGCTCTGAAAGATGTGTGAGATCGCTCCGCAGAGAAGAGGGCGGGGTCTCCTGCTGACTGTCAACTTCAGGAACTATTTCTTTCTTTCTTTGTTTGTTTGTTTCCTTGCTTGTTTGTTTGTTAACTCAGGGAGACTGTATGATGATTCCTGCTTAATTTGACCAGAGGCGCGAAATTACAAGGTTAAAATAATTATTTCAAAGGGAAAATCCACCAATTTTTAAACATTTCGACATAATTCCACGATTGAGGGTCATTCAGAGCGGACTGACGGGAAACGCTTCATTATAGAGAAACTTACTGAGCGGGGTCTCAATATTTACAACACTAATATGGCTAAAAAATACCCCCCCCCCCACACACACACAAATGTATTTATTTATCTACTTATTTATTTATATATATATATATATATATATATATATATATATATATATATATATATATATATATATATGTGTGTGTGTGTGTGTGTGTGTGTGTGTGTGTGTGTGTGTGTGTGTGTGTGTGTGTGTTGATGATGAGAAAATAAGGTCTGCTTTCCATGATACTTCTCCGCATCAACGTGTTTAAAAAGTTGTTTTGGACCAAAATCATCTCTCAGAAATATCGCAAAATAAAGTCTCGTGTATCTGGCAGCGCAGGGCGTAAATTCGGTGTAAAGAAAAGAACTGTGATGGAGCTTTAGAGGTTTTCAACTCTTCAGACGTCTGGTTCCCATTACCGCCAGTGTGAACACTCCTGGCTGTGTAAGTTGTTCTGTAACAGAGCGACTTCATACCAAACCACTCTGAATGATTTACAGTACACCTCCTACATTAACGCAGAAATGTTATATATCTATACATAATATAGACACAGCATATAGCATTATACACACAGTAATATAGACATATATATATATATATATATATATATATATATATATATATATATATATATATATATATAGTATTATAAATACAGTAATGAAAACACATATAGAGCATTATAGATACAGTAATGTAAATACAAATAGAGCATTATAAATACAGTAATGTAGACACATATAGAGCCTTATAGATACAGTAATGTAAATACATATAGAACATTATAGATACAGTAATGTAAACACATATAGAGTATTATAGATACAGTAATGTAAATACATATAGAACATTATGAATACAGTAATGTAAATACATATAGAACATTATGAATACAGTAATGTAAATACATATAGAGCATTATGAATACAGTAATGTAGACACATATAGAGCCTTATAGATACAGTAATGTAAATACATATAGAACATTATAGATACAGTAATGTAAACACATAGAGTATTATAGATACAGTAATGTAAATACATATAGAGTATTATAGATACAGTAATGTAAACACATATAGAACATTATGAATACAGTAATGAAAACACATATAGAGCATTATAGATACAGTAATGTAAACACATATAGAGCCTTATAGATACAGTAATGTAAACACATAGAGTATTATAGATACAGTAATGTAAATACATATAGAACATTATAGATACAGTAATGTAAATACATATAGAACATTATAGATACAGTAATGTAAACACATAGAGTATTATAGATACAGTAATGTAAATACATATAGAGCATTATAGATACAGTAATGTAAATACATATAGAACATTATAGATACAGTAATGTAAACACATAGAGTATTATAGATACAGTAATGTAAATACATATAGAGCATTATAGATACAGTAATGTAAATACATATAGAACATTATAGATACAGTAATGTAAACACATAGAGCATTATAGATACAGTAATGTAAATACATATAGAACATTATAGATACAGTAATGTAAACACATAGAGTATTATAGATACAGTAATGTAAATACATATAGAACATTATGAATACAGTAATGTAAATACATATAGAACATTATAAATACAGTAATGTAAATACATATAGAGCATTATGAATACAGTAATGTAGACACATATATAGCATTATAAATACAGTAATGTAGACACATATAGAGCATTATGAATACAGTAATGTAAATACATATAGAGTATTATAGATACAGTAATGTAAACACATATAGAACATTATGAATACAGTAATGAAAATACATATAGAACATTATGAATACAGTAATGTAGACACATATAGAACATTATGAATACAGTAATGTAAATACAAATAGAGCATTATAAATACAGTAATGTAGACACATATAGAGCCTTATAGATACAGTAATGTAAATACATATAGAACATTATAGATACAGTAATGTAAATACATATAGAACATTATGAATACAGTAATGTAAATACATATAGAGCATTATAAATACAGTAATGTAGACACATATAGAGCCTTATAGATACAGTAATGTAAATACATATAGAACATTATAGATACAGTAATGTAAACACATAGAGTATTATAGATACAGTAATGTAAATACATATAGAGCATTATAAATACAGTAATGTAGACACATATAGAGCCTTATAGATACAGTAATGTAAATACATATAGAGTATTATAGATACAGTAATGTAAATACATATAGAACATTATGAATACAGTAATGTAAATACATATAGAACATTATAAATACAGTAATGTAAATACATATAGAGCATTATAGATACAGTAATGTAAATACATATAGAGCATTATGAATACAGTAATGTAGACACATATAGAGCATTATAAATACAGTAATGTAGACACATATAGAGCCTTATAGATACAGTAATGTAAATACATATAGAGTATTATAGATACAGTAATGTAAATACATATAGAACATTATGAATACAGTAATGTAAATACATATAGAGCATTATAAATACAGTAATGTAGACACATATAGAGCATTATAAATACAGTAATGTAGACACATATAGAGCCTTATAGATACAGTAATGTAAATACATATAGAGTATTATAGATACAGTAATGTAAATACATATAGAACATTATGAATACAGTAATGTAAATACATATAGAACATTATAAATACAGTAATGTAAATACATATAGAGCATTATAGATACAGTAATGTAAATACATATAGAGCATTATGAATACAGTAATGTAGACACATATAGAGCATTATAAATACAGTAATGTAAATACATATAGAACATTATAAATACATTAATGTAAACACATATAGAGCATTATAAATACAGTAATATCACCACACATATAGCATAATAAATACAGTAATACAGATTATCCAGGTTATCCAGACCTGAGCGTCATCCTGGTGGCTGGAATCTGCAGCATCAGGTTGTGTAGGTCATTATTGCTCCTGTGTAATTAGTTTTTTCTGGTATGAAATATTAGCAGTAAGTAATATTAGCTGAAATTAGGTCAGTGTTGTTGTTTATTAAACCACTACTTGCTTGAATGGCACTTTTTAATGTTTAAAAGTTCTGAGGCAGCCGTCGAGCCCATGTGGCCAAAGAACCTCATGTAATGTGACACAGTGGTGAAACTGACTTTATTCTCACAGCAGGATCAGCTGAGCTTCCTCTCAGAGCTGATCTGCTCTCAGAGCGGAGAACATGCAAGCCAGACGTGGACGGTAACGGGTTAATGTGACGGACATTAATGGGCTGATTTTCACTTTCTAGTTCAGTCATTTGAATCAGTTTTAGACTATTCGGAAATATGAGTGCTCTGAGTCAGATTTCTTGCGCAGAACTCACTGAACTGCCCGCATTCAGGAGAGCAGTGGGGGGAACTGAATTCATGAGAAATGTGATCCAGACTAATCAGAGGACCTAAAGCTCTCATTTCAGACTCAGCCCAGTTTGTTTCTGTGTGCTAAGCTGGAAATGACGATATTATATATTACACTTTATTTAAATAGGAGCAGACCTGTCCAGGGTGTATCCTGCCTTCTGCCCGATGACCACTGGGATGGGCTCTGGCACCCCCCCGCGAATCTGAGGGAGAAGTGGCTTAGAAAATGTGTGTGTGTGTGTGTGTGTGTGTGTGTGTGTGTGTGTGTGTGTGTATTTTATTATACATTATACACCCCTGGTCAAATTAAATCTATGTTTTTCTTTTCTTTCATATATTAAATCCAAACTTTTGCTCTCTCTCTAGCTGTCAGTCTCTCTCTGTCTCTCTGTCTCTCTCTCTCTCTCTCTCTCTCAGTCTCTTTGATCAAGTATGTGCCCACTTGGTACATTGGTAGCTATAGGAGGTTTGGGGGTCCAGAAAGCTGATGTTGCTATGGCAACCCAAAAAAATATAAATACATGTAGAAGCAATTCAGAGGGAGAGGGGGATTAGCATAATATTACCAACATGCAGGAATGGAGAGAGAGGGAGAGAGAGAGAGAGAGAGAGAGAGAGAGAGAGAGAGAGAGAGGGAGAGAAAGAGAGGGAGAGAGAGAGAGAGAGAGAGAGAGAGAGCAAGAGGAAGAGAGAGAGAGAGAGAGAGAGAGGCAGAGAGGAAGAAAGAGGAAGAGAGAGAGAGAGAGAGAGAGAGGGAGAGAAAGAGAGGGAGAGAGAGAGAGAGAGAGAGAGAGAGAGAGAGCAAGAGGAAGAGAGAGAGAGAGAGAGAGAGAGAGACAGAGAGAGGGAGAGAAAGAGAGGGAGAGAGAGAGAGAGAGAGAGAGAGAGAGCAAGAGGAAGAGAGAGAGAGAGACAGAGAGAGGGAGAGAAAGAGAGGGAGAGAGAGAGAGAGAGAGAGAGAGAGAGAGCAAGAGGAAGAGAGAGAGAGAGAGAGAAGGGGAGAGAGAGAGAGAGAGAGAGGAAGAGAAAGAGGAAGAGAGAGAGAGAGAGAGAGAGAGAGTGAGAAGGGGAGAGAGAGGGAGAAAGAGAGAGAGAGAGAGAGAGTCATGTTGGGCTCTGTTCAGATCAGCAGCAGGAGTTCAAACTTTCTACCCGCACACAGAGCAATTTGCATCCTATACACTTCTGCTGAAGTCGACTCAAATTTCCCACCATATACACTTCACGTCTATAGGTTTTTGGTCTTCTCTTGTAATTAGTGAATTTAGCTATGTTAAAGTCATCCGTTGCTGACACAGGTGTTCTGTTGCTCATAGAACTTGTGCAATTGCCATAGAAAAGCATTGATTTATAGAGTGGGACACTGGAGAGCAGCTGCACGTGAGTCCAAGGTTGGAACACAGGCTTTGGAGCAGTGGAGCTGTGTTCTCTGGGATGCAGCTCATCTAATATCTTTGCGATGAGCTGGATTGATTCAGAACTAATCATCCAACATCAGTACTTGACCTGACCAATGCTCTTGGGCTGAATGCAATCAAAACCTCACAGCAATGTTCCAACATCTAGTGTAAAGCCTTCTCAGAAGAGTAGAGGATGATACTGCAGCAAAGAGAGATAAACTAAAAATTAGGCGCTGTTTTAAGCTATAAATGTAACCATTTATACTTTTTTGTAAGGAAGAAATTGTTGCTGTCCTCCAAAATCATAACTTTATAGGAGAAAGCAAAAACATTCTTCACTTTTAATGCAAGTTAAAATCAAATCTGTGATTTTATTCTAAGTGGATATAACTTTTTTTTTTTGAACAGTGATAAAATAATATTCAGTTAACCTCTCACTAAACCAGGCCTAAAGCCAGGCAGGCCCAAAGTTTTACTACACACTTCTACAACCTAAGAAAATCTTTACTGTTTTACAGTGAAGCCCCTGTAGTTACTGAATGATAAGCCTTAGAATGTAAAAAGCCTGAAATGTTTAGCAGTTAAAGTATTTGGGGTCTTTTCCTGGGCCAGGTGTCTCCAAGCTGGCTGCAGGCTTTCATTCCAACAAAGTACCAGCTCACCTGTCCAGTAGTTTGCAGTAGCTTGAGTCCAGCAGATTTATTGAGTAGAATCAGATGTTCTGGAGTGAAAAGCTGCAGCCACATCTGCCATTTGTGAGTAAGACCCACCCCTGTAATGGACCATACTGGCCAACCAATGTCTAACATGAAACACATCAGAGTTATAAGAACTGTTCTGATCTGTAACAACCTCTCACACTGCTCTAACATGTGGAAACTGCAGGAATGGCTATATCAGCTCTATGCATGTTGGATTATAATATGTATTGCTGTGCTAAGATGCAGGAATGTAAATAGACTGCATCTTATTATGTCTGAATGACTCATGTTGGTTAAACCAAAGGACCACTCTCATCCACAAAGGAGGGATGCATCATCAGTTACTCGACAAATGTGTCTTAATCCTGCATGATGTGCTGAAGAGTGAAACACCATCACTAGTTCCCTTAATTTGTATGAACATTTAGTAATAACTAAGTGACAAACTACATTATAGTAAAACACACCACTGTTCACCAATCTAATGTATGATTAAAGGAGAATTCCACTGGTTAGGCAAACATTTCTGTATGATTTAGTTGTTTGGATGCAAATATAGTCATTCAGAGAGGTTTGATGTGAAAAGGTTCATTGCAAAGAAACTGACAAAGTCTGATTACTTTACAGTGATGGTGGTAGGAACCAGGGGTCACGATATCTACAATACAAATAGAGCCATTTTATTTACTATCCAAACCCATTAGTGAACCCGTACATGTCTTCTGAGGTTTTTGTGTAATGTGTCATGATGGTAAAATACCGGTAAATGTATATCTTAAAAAAATATGTTTTCTTTGGGGACTATTTGGCCTTACAATGTGCTGTATGTACCTCATAGCCACTAATGGATTTGAATAAATACATTTTAGGTCAAAATCTTATCTCAAAACTATGATAAACCAACATGTCAGACATTAGGCAGCATATTCATAACTATTACATGTAATAACTTTCAGTGAGGGAGCTTTTAGAGGCATTAAAGTCTTTAGACGTTTGGTTCCCATCACCACCACTGTGAAGAATTCGGATTTTAAAGTTTCTCTAGAACAGAGCATTTCACACCAAACCATGGCTTTGTTTACATCTTAACCATTTTATTGAGCAATATTAAACAGTGTGATTCATTAACAGTATTCAGTAACAAGAATATGTGATTAACAGGACAATAGTTTTTAATAACTTGGCTCATTAATACAGAATTAAGCTGATGAGTGCGGTCTTATGCACAAACAAGTGTGTGGCTTAGAGTCGGGCAGACTTTCAAACTGGAAGTAAGTGATTTTATCAATAAGCACTAGCGTTAGCTCAGAAGCTACAGTTCTACTAATGAAGCAAAGCATTTGTTTATCATTGTTAATAACTATCAACTCAACAAACTTGCCTTTATATTGTCCCTTTCATTCATTTCTGGCCACAAGCACGTCTGGGTGAAACACTTCCTTCAGGATTGAGATGAACAGAGTGAATCTCCATCACTTGTTGCTGTTTGACCAGGTCAGCCAGACCCCCTGCTAATGGGACGGCCACAACAGCCCCCACACTTCCCAAGCATTCTGCTTCCCTCTGCACTGCCCCGTCAAAATTGGATGCTTGAGGAGGGCAGGGGGTCTGCGATGGTCAGAGGTCACTGAACAATGCCTATAGAGACAGGGTTTACCAAGATGGACGACACGCGGCCCCGGGCAGCTCTCGCCCGCCAGGCGTCTGCAGCCAACAGGTGATGGAGCAAAAACACAATGGAGTTTCACAGCCTTTAGAGCAGCATTATCCTCATATAACCCCACATCAGCACTCAGCAACAGACCGACCCGTCCAGCACATTCGCCTCAACGTATACAACAAGTTAAAGACACACACAGTAACAATGTAAAACTAAAATGTTTTAGTATATGTGGTACATACAATTATTCAAATACAAAGAAATTATATAAAAAAGATACACACAGTAATATAAAATGTTATAAATGTACAATAATGCTTATATTAGATATATACAATCTTTTCTGTCAGGATGTATATAATAATATAGAGATATATACAATGACGTACAATAATAAAAGTACTGCAAAACATAATGTGTGAAAAATGTAACATATTTCCAGTAATGCAAAGCCATACAGCAATACAGAGATACAGTAATATATAACATCATAAATATTACAAATATAAAGTAAGGGAACATAAAGTGAAACATACAAAGATATGCAATCATATAAATACTTACATTTTTTTTTTTGGGGGGGTGGGGGGGGGGTGTCTCTATTTTTTTTTTACCAAAGAGTTGCTCTTCATCTTATGTGAAAATTTCAATTAAAATAATCCAAAACATTTTACATTCAGTAAACCTGCTTTTTTCCCTCTCTTGAAAAGTTATCAGTTTCAGGAAAGATATTTGTTCCAATTTTCTGAAACAAGGTTTTAATGACATGTTTATATAACAGTATCCACATATACACATGCAGAGTGACTGTAATACAGAAAACTGAGATAATAATATGAAATATTACAAAAATAACACTAGTAATAATAATAATAATAGTAGTATTTCTGATGGCTGTGTGGGTCCACATCTCACTTTCTCTTTCTCATAACTACAGAACTTACATATTAGTCCCATAGTCATTACAAAATCATCCTTGAGATTAATTACTGGGGATTAAGCCTGGAGTTTGAGGGGTTTATGACTAATGTATGCTATTTAGTGGCAGTTAGTAAGAACATGAGGATGAAAGACTGAGAGAAGAAGGACTCAAACAGGGAATACATTCTCCTCTGGGACACACCAGAGAGGACAGCACTTAGGACACAAGCAGCTCACGAGGGGTTTAACTCTCACGAGCTGAGAGTTATTACCTTCATTTTGCTCTGTTACATACTTACATACCTGCATGCTTAATTACAGTATTTATGTTCTGTATCAACAGATTCAAGTCTAAACTCCTGACTACTTTTTGTTGTTTTTGTGTAAAAAAAAAGACAAAAATGTGGCAAAAATGTAAAAGGACTTTTCTTTTTTTCCACAAAACAAGACTGTTTACACAAGAATAGCTTTTCATCAGATTCAAATTGTAATATAATGTAATATAATATCTCCTTTTCTACTAAGAAACACAAAAGTGGAATGAAATGAAAGCTTAAAACTTGCACTTTCAGCACAGTTTCTCTGTTACATGAGCTTTGAGCAAAAACTAATATTGAATCACTCCATGCTTATGTAATAGCCGCTGATAACTATGACTTATGACTAAGAGCTAAAGGGGAGCTCTGGTGATGTTTAAAAGATTTTGACATTTAAATAGGTAAGACATAGTTAAGATGTGAAATGCTCTGTTCTTGAGAAACCACGTCAGAGTTGTGTACAGTGGTGGTGATGGGAACCAGATGTCTGAAGAGTTGAATGCCTCTGACAGCTCCCTTCAAAGAAATTCACGACCTAAAACGAAATGATAATACCCTGCCTGATGCCTGAGAAGTGGTTTTACAATAGTTTTGAGATTTCAGGACAGAAATGCATTTTAACATACAAGTAGGGTGTTGTGAGGCAGTAGAAAGAAACCCCAAAGAAGCCTTCAGAGGTACCACTGTTTTGCCATCATCAGCCTTCCATGCATCTCAGAAGACACGTGTAGGTTCACTGCTGGATTTGGATAGTAAGTAAAAATGTGTTGTAGTCATTGTGAGCCCTGGTTCCGATCAGCACCACTGTGAAGAAGTGTGAGTCTGTAAGCTTCTCTAAAATGAACAATTTCACATCCAACCACTCTGAATGACTCTGTTTACATCTCAACCACTGAATCATGGCTAAATTTAAAAACACCAGTGAATTGCCCCTTTAAGTAAAAGCAGCGGCTGGGAGGTATACATTCTGTTTTCATCATCACATGAGTGTAAATTCATGTTATAAACAGGCAGCACAGCCGGCGGCGTAATGGTGCAAAGTAAACATACTTTGAGGTCTTGCTGGGTTTGATGTTCCACTTTTATGAGTGTCAGAAACAAGGATGTACGTGTGTGTGTGTGTGTGTGTGTGTGTGTGTGTGTGTGTGTGTGTGTGAGTGTGTGTGTGTATGTGTGTATGAGTGTGTATGAGTGTGTGTGTGTGTAAGTGTATGTGTGTGTGCATGCGTGCGTGTGTGTGTGCGTGCGTGCGTGCGTGCGTGTGTGTGTGTGTGTGTGTGTGTGTGTGTGTTTACTGCTCATATTGTTCATAGATCAAAGTCCCATCGCAGAGAGGAAGTCCATAATCATGCGCTTATTGTTTCACTGTTTTCTTTAAGGCATGTTTGTGTAAAATAGTATTTTCAAGTATCAGTAAGGAGAACCACAGTTACAAGGAAATTCCACCCGGTTTGTAAAATTCCTGCACAATTAACTTTTAACATGTAAAGGGAAAGTCATTCAGAGAAGTTTGGTGTGAACTGCTGTGCCAGAATTGGTAACGTTGATGGTGACAGGAACCAGATATCCTAAGCGTTAAATTTCTCTATTACACATTGCAAAAGTTATTACAGGAAATGATTATGAATACAATGTTTAAAGCCCAAGAAATTCTTGTATGATAGTTTTGAGATTTCTATTTTGGCCTAGCGTGAATTTTTAAAAGCCATTCGTAGTGGAGATGTATAAGCAGGACATTGTAAGACAAAACAGAATCAAAAGGAAACATTCTTTCTGTATTACATGTAAAAATTCAGAAGACACGCGTAGATTGATTTGTGGTTTTGGATCATCATCAAATGGCCACATTTGCAATGTAGAGACTGTGATCCCTGGTTCGCATAATCACCACTGTAAAGAAATCTCAGTAAGTTTCTCTACAATGTGACATTTTTGTTTATATCCCAGCAATAAGATTACACTGAAATTTTGAAAAGCCAGTGGAATTGCCCTTTCAGAGAGAACAGAATAGAATAGAAGCATGAAATACCCAAAAAGACAAAACACCATTAGAGAACTAAGCCACATTTATAGAAATATTTTTGAATTTTTTACGTTTCTTATGTTTACTGGCATCTAATTATTGGACATCCAAGGCGATGTTTTTCCAGAATAAGCCACTGGTGTGCTTTACTGTTCTCCTTCTCTGGTGCATTCTATGAGAAGAGCCCACCTACTGCTCTTTGTTGCTAAAGGTCCCCAGATTTTTGTTGTTTGCAAACTCTTTTTCAATACTGTCAGTCCATCAAGCCTTCAGGAGCCCTGAATGTGAAATTCAGGAGGAGCTGTCATAAAATAGTTGAGCTATTTCACAGTTGCAGACAGTTAGTCCAGCCCTTTAGGTTTATGCTAATAGATCAATACAGTACTGTGCAAAAGTCAGAGAATTTAATTTCCCTTTAAGTTCATACGATTCATTTTCAGGAGATATTTCCGACATAATGAAGAAGAAAGTCAACGGAAAACAAATGAAAAAGCAGATGCTTCCCAAACTGTTCAAATCAGACGAAATGAATAAAAGGTACAGAGAGATTGACCCCTAACTGTGCAACACCTGGTAGACCACCAAAACTGTCCCCATTAGATAAACAGTACTTAAAGCTGTGAGTCTGAAAGGATGTGTAGCTGTCAAAAAGTTGTTTCTGAGAAAAAACAGATGAAAAAGAACATTTGCAGTTCAAACAATGAACCTGCTGTTATTTTTCAGAGCAATGTTCTGACCACCCCAGAGTCCAGACCTCGGTATCACTGAATGTGTTTGGGATTAATTGAGTTGTGAGAAACAGAAAATGCAACCAATGTCTAAGACTGAACTTTGGAGGTGTGGGAAAATATCCCTGCAGATTTATTAGAAACACTGACCGTGAATCTCCTGAAAAGAGTGGAAGCTGTAATGAAGTCAGAGTGGGCACACTGAACACTGAAAAACCGATATTATATTGAGATGTTCAGACCTCTGTGTTATGATCTGTTAGATACGTTTTACGCATTTTTATTTTTCCTCAAGCTGAATAATTGTACTAAATGGCCGTTTTGACTGGACATTTAATAAATGAGTGGTGATCTCTGACTTTTGCAGAGTATTGCGCGCCAAGTCAGTCAAGTCAAAGTGCATTTATATAGTGCTTTTTAAAACAGGCGCTGTATAACATCTAATGTCAGTTTTTATTCAAAATTATCATTGAAGGAGCTGTGAAAGAAATCTGACATTGTTTTGAATCATGACTGTAAAAATTGTCATTTTTTTTCTTTCTGAAACACACAAGGGTCAATAAAAAGCCAAGCATTCCAAGCAAACTAGTAGACTTTTATTGATTTGATGGATTATTTAGTTGTTTCTTTTAGGAACAAGAACTACAGAGAAAGTGAAATCGCCCCTTACTCTTATATACTAAACAGACTAAATTTAACTTGGACTGTAGATTAATTAAAACGTTTCTGACACACTTCGCATTCAGAGAGACCAACTAACGCATTTATTTGTGTGTGTGTGTGTGTGTGTGTGTGTGTGTGTGTGTGTGTGTGTGTGTGTGTGTGTGTGTGTGTGTGTGTCATACAGCTTCTAAGAGGGTTTAAATGAAGTCCTCCGTGGCCTCTTGTTCCTTTGTTCCTTTTGTGTGGAGAGAAGAAGCCGTGGTCTGCTGAATGGAGCTCAAATCCTATCAGCCACGCTCTCCAGCCTACAGAGTCAATTATGAGCCCGTCTCACTGACAGCCACTGTACTTAAAGCGGCAGTTCCAACAAATATCCTGACATTGCACGTTAACATTTCTAACGCTTGATAAAGCCCTGCAGAGGCAGTTATAGAGGTGGGTAGTAAGTAGCTCTATTTATCAGTTACATGTAGTTCTACTTAAGTACATCTTTGATGGATTTGTAGTTTATACCCAACTATGTTAGGAATCTACCCAATTCTGCTTTAGCTTCTCACACAAGAGCCTAATTCCTTTTTTTTTTTTTTTTTTTTTTTTTTGGGGGGGGGGGGGGGGGGGGGGGGGGGGGGGGGGTGGGGGTCTTTTCATTCAAGTAGTAAACAATGTAAATGTACCTTCAAGGGTACAACAGTGGTTTTAAGGCCCAATTGTGTATTTTAAATAAATAAACTGTATATTGTTGCTGTCCAAATGGTAACTTTACAAGAGAGGGCAAAATGTACTTTACTTTTAATGTATGTTAATGTAAAGAGATTTTATTCGAAGCAATTTTGCAGCGTTTTTATTGATCCAATCATCACGAGATATTCACACAATGTAAAGGATGGTTGCTGGGCTCAAACTTCACAGAAAACTAAAAATCACGAAACATGGAGAAACAGCAACAACATACTTACTACTTGGAGCAAGAATCGGCCCTGTTTCCAGCAGAGAGCTACATAATTGTACTTTTTCATAACCTAATGTTTTGCAAAAGAAGAATAAAATAAAAAGATTGGAGACCGGAACAGGTGTGTGGAGTCAATACAATTTAAAATACTGGCACAATTATGTTCCCTAAAGGCTCCAGTGACAGCTCGGTACCTTATTTTGTGAGAGTGTATATTTCAAAATATATGTGCATATATGCATGTAGTGTACATATATGTAAGTATCAAAAACTGGAGATATATACCTAATAGATGGGTCATTCCTGTATGTCTGATAGTTGACTGAATACATGTATGCATAATACATAGACATACATATACACTATGACTGATATATGTCTGATACAAACAAAAAATCTAAATAAAACACATCAGCAGCATACATTCAATAAAAACCGTATTTTATATAACATGAAGCTAGCATATATGAATAATATACAACCACCATACATAAAGAATGTTCTCTATCATGTTTTATTAAACATTTGTGTTGCACATATATGTTTGTATATATGCTGATAAAGGGCTAATATGTATGTCCCAGATCTGAAAATGGCCAATTTGGCATTTATGGCACATAAATGTCTGTATGTGACTAATATAAGTTGGCCATAAGGGAAATCCATACATTGTCACTACTGGGACAAAACCTCATATCTCCAAAAAAGGCAACTTTACAGGAGAAGAAAAAACAGATTTTTTTCAGGTAATTTCCAAGTAATTATGTTCATTCAATTTTGATTCAATGTAAAGAGCAGCTGGTATTTTCAAATTTTGGATTTTCCGATTCGGGAACCTATAATGTCAATAGAGCTATACAATATGGAGTGATAATGGTGGATTATTGCGCATCAGTGTTTTACTCCAAGATGTTTGATCTATATAATCCCAAAGGCAAACCCTTATATTCACAGAGTTGTCAAATAAATCTCAAGAGGAGTACGTCCAGTCCTTCTATTGCAACCATCCTTCTCCAAGAGGGATCATTAGGCTGGATTATTGCGCTTCAGCATTCAAAATGGGATTAAAGCAGAATAATTAACTTCAGGAGTCTTACTCCAGTCTCATCCCTCTTAAGGGCAACTTTTATCAACTACAACATGTTAGTTTCTCCTGCTTTTTTCTCACTG
>NC_051222.1:26542693-26742693 GCF_015220715.1 Pygocentrus nattereri | reverse complement strand
AGCCCACGACTGCCCCATGGACCTTAAACCACTGTTGTACCTTTGTGGGAACGTTTACACTGTTTGTACCTTGAAGAATGAAAGATTTACCTGCACAGAACCTTTATTTCTAACAGTTTACCTCTGTGGTTCCAAGTATAATCATCTTTTCCAATTAACTGGTTCTACTCATAATGCCTCCAAAATAAGAGATCTTCAGTTATTGTCCAGCTTTCACATCCACTAGGAACCACAGAAACCACCATGGCCTGGACAGACCTGATCTTTGTTTTTAAAGACACATAAACACACTTTAAGATTTCCTCAAGCCATATGCTCCAGTTTTAAATCCATCAAATAAACCGATTTTTATGCAAAAACATGTCATTTGACTGGGCGCATGTAAAAGTTTGCACAGCTGTAAATGACCTGTGTTCTGTTCTGTTCTGAAACACTCCTTATAACATCCGTGTAGATAAGCTAAGTAATGTTAGGTTGAGTAGACAAGTGTATGTAAATGTGGCATCACAAAAACAATACATCTAATATGTCTGTGCTGCTTAGTTTCTACATATGGATTGTATGAACTGGAGACAGTTCAGTACATTTTAACACTTTGACAGAATTCACGTAGTACATCAAACCCTTGTTTAAATAAAGTGAGTTAAATTCAGTTTCCCTGCTGAAAAAACAGCACAGACCAGCAGGAATTCTATGCTGTTGGCTTGTGCCACTTTATGCTTACCTAGGGCTGGTCTGGAGCTGATTTAGCTAGTCACCAATCATGGTGAGGCTGGTTGTCCAGCATCAGCATACTGGCATCCAGGACACAATATATGCTGGTTTTGCTGGTGGCCAGAGATGCTGATCCATGCTGTTTTTTCCAGAAGCATTTTTAATGGCAAACCACTTAAACACTAAAGAGTCAGTATGCAGGCCATGATTTGATTCTATGTCCCATGTTTTCAGGCAGTCGTGGGCTGACGGTTAGGGAACTGGCCCTGTGACTGGAAGCTTGCCGGTTCAATCCCAGCGCTGACAGTACATAATTGAGGTGACCTTGAGCAAGACACCTAACCCCCAACTGCTCCCTGGGCTGCCCACCGCTCCGGGCAAGTGTGCTTACTGTCCCCAAGTGTGTGTGCTCACTAGTGTGTATGTGATGTTTCACTTCATGGATGTCTTAAATGTGGAGGTACGATTTCCCCCATTGTGGGACTAATAACTATCACTTAACTTAAAAGCCAGTGGACTGCCAGCTCTGCAATCAGTGGGCCGACAGTGGTCCGCTATCTTCTCGCTATCAGGGGCGTTTTTTTCCGACTTCAGTCTCATAATGAAAAATATCACAACAGAAAAACATCAGAGGTGATCGGGTCATCACAAACAAAGTCATCACTGTGACCTGCTTGTGATTTGGTTGCGGTTGTTCATTGGTTGTGTTATTTGTGACAGAACCACAACCTCAAGTGTTCTACTGCTTTTAAAAGCTTTGAACAAAAATTGAGTAAAGTAAAAAAAAAAACCCAAACATATTTCAACCAGAAAAGTAGTTCCAGCACTCTAAAACATTACACAGCCACCAGTGGTCAGCGGAATGACACAGGCACGGGTGGACAAGAGTGCTCTGTGGTTGGAGCTAACTCCTTCATAACAGACAAGCATTTAACAGTCAAGCATTTAAGCTGCATTCACCCTTCACTCGTTCATTCCTTTGAGAGTGCTTCCTCTCAGGTCCTCCTCCTCTATTCACTCACTCTTAAGGGAATTAAATCACTCTCTCCTTTGATCCAGTGAATGGTGTCTCCCTCATTTAAGGGCCTGGCTAACAAGCACAGCCCAAACACTGCACTAATGGGGAACATTACAATGCACAAGTGACTCAGCTGCTGCAGAAAGAGAGAAAACTCTTTAAACGGATGTTAGCTGTGGCATATATTACCCTTTGGCCTGATCTAAGATCCACGTTCAGACCCAACTAATGGCGTGAGGCAAGATTTGAGCTGGTCCCAGATCAGAAGGAATTATTCATTGTGAAAGGGGCTCCCTCTTCATTTTCCCAGAAGCAGTTGACTCAGACACAATGAGGATGAGTAGCAGGATGATGAAGATGGAGAATACCAAAAGGCCAAAGGCACAACAGCAGCAAACTAAGTGCTCGTTGTTAGTGCTAATAGTTAGCTAGTGGTTGGATTGATAAAATGATTGATAAAAAAAGCCAGACTGAAATTAAAAAGCCAAAAGTGAATGAACACCATAAACATCAGAGAGGAGTAAGGCCTAAAGCCAACCAGAAGCTGGTATGTGCTATGTGGTTTAGCCAGCTCACTGCCAAATTTACTCATTTTCTTGTGTTTTGGTTCATCGCTGAACGGATTCTGGTGCAACATGAGCCACTAAATGTTAGAAAAGTAAACCGATATCATAAATGCTAGTGGAAAATGCTAAAATCTTTGAGTCACAGGGTCCAGGATCTAGTAATGCTTTAGCTAACAGGCTACTGTTTGAGCTAGTTGCGACACGTTAGCTGAAACAGTAGCTGTACAGTAGCTCACTGTTAAATTTGCTCATTTGTTTGTGTTGTTGTTCATTACTAAATATATTCTGGTGCAAAATGAGCCACTAAATGTTAACAATTTAAATAGAGGTCATAAATAGCAGTGGAGAATGCCAAAAACATTGAATTACGTTGAAGTTAATCTAGTTGTGACTGGACTCCGGAGCGAAATCAAACCTGGCAAATGCAAAATGGAAATAATATGAATTACCCAGTTGTTTTGTCTGTTTTTTTTGCTACTGCTTTTACTCGTTCGTAACTAGAGATAAAATAGCTAAGCAAAATGAACCAAAAGTTAAAATGTGAAATAAAATAAAATAAACGACGCAATATCAGAGGACCTTGAGAATACCAAAAGACCAAAAACCCAGATCACATGTAGGCCCTGCTGTGGTTTAGGTAGCTGTTTTAGCTAATCTTAGCTGCTGCTTTAGTTGCTAGGTCAATAGACACAAAAAAACACCTTATTGCAACATGTGAAGGTGCTTTTCATGAACTTACTGCCTTTCAAAACAGCACACACTCGTTTTTACAGTTTCGGTGGTGAACTAATTCACTAAATCAGTTTGTGTTCATTAATTTTTGTGTCATCTATTCATCTGTTCTATATTTGAACACAGCATATTGTTCCAAAGCGGTAAGAGAAGCAAGCCTGCGTTGTATGTTCAAAGACTAAAGACCGTTCCCACCGTGTGGAATACAGGCCAAGCCTATTTAAAGGAAGCAGTAAAACTCTTTTCCCCCTCTTTTTTTGAAAGAATAGGCACACAAAAGAGTGACTGAAGTTGCCATCTGGAAGAGATAAACAAACAGGGATACACACACACACACACACACACACACACACACACATTTTTCAGACATGTTGTCACAGCAGTGAGTCAGTAGAAGTGTTTTAAAGGGAAAAAGGGACTTTTGCTGTGAAGAATCATCAGCTGGAGACTGAACAATGTGAGATCATTAGAGTTTAGAGGAGTGAACAGCTTTAATCCCAACAACTCTTTACACAGTGTGGAGTGTGTTTGTGTGTGTGTTCACACATTTTCAGGGCAAAGATGTCCTGATTTGTAAGAAAACCAGAGGACACGTATACTACATTTATATTTACAATATTTTAAATATATACATTTACAGTATTAAGATTACATATAGGTGTGCATATATACAGACATACACACACACACATATATGCATATATATATATATATATATATATATATATATATATATATATATATATATATATATATATATATATATATATGTGTGTGTGTGTGTGTGTGTGTGTGTGTATATATATATATATATATATATATATATATATATATATATATATATATATATATATATACACAATTTTGGTGTTTTTCAGTTTTTGACATAATTTGAAAAAACCCATAGTCCTATATACTGCCTGTAAATTCCATGATGATTGGAAAAGAAATGACCTAGAATTACTTGGGGGAAAAAGTCTGGTTCCATTGACTTACATTAGAAGTAGAGTATATTTTTCCTTCTCCTGTAAATTTACAGTTTTGGGATGCAGTTTGGATCTTCTATTTAACTTAATGTCTACTTTAACGGAATGCTCACTTTAACGTAGCTCCTTCTTCCCAACACTTAAACTTCCAGTTTGGTCCCTCAAGAAATATCGCTTTTGTTTTAATTATATTAATTCTTAATTTATTCTAAAAAAATAAATGAATACATATTCATTGTGTCAAATGTATACTTTTTAAAATAAGACAACAAAAATGACTTCTAATAGAAGCATATCCTGTTTTCAGAATCATGATGTACAGCTGAAAGAATGACTGGGGCATCGTTTGAAGCATGTTTGTGTTTTATTATGTGTCTTATTAAAAGTGTCACAAAAGCCTATGGAAGGTCATTTTTACACTATTACACAATTTAAAAGTGTGTATTTCACAAACTACAACTACTAATAATAGCAACATATTTAAATGCTGAATTAAATAATATCACAAAGGCTGTGTAGCAAAGGTGGCAAATTCCCAACTTAAACTAACATACCAGTACACTGTATCACCATTAAAGCTCTAATATCTGCTCTGAAGCTCAGACTGCGGCAGCTAACTAATAAGAACTGAAAGTGGTGCCACCTACTGGCAACACAACAGCATGGATCTCACTTTGGAAATCACTTTCTTGGAACAGCCTTCTGCTTTTCGTAAAGGATGCCCCCACAACATGACAGACATGTGTAAGTCAAATTTAAAAACCCGTTCAAGCATTCAAGCCTCTTATTGCCTATGCATTGAGTATCTGTTCTTTCTTGCCAGTGTGGCCATTTCATTGGTTTTATTGTTTTTGTTCTGTATGCACGTTACTTCCCCTTTGAGTGTACGGTGTAGTTTTGATCATTGTTCTGCACCGTTCTTTTAAATGCGCAATAGAAATAAAAGTGAATTGATGACTTTTTAGGTGAAATGTGGCTAAAAATCTGCTAGAGTCTTAAGTTCTGATCTGGTATAAGCTCTTCTATGTGTGGACTGAAATAAAAACCATACATAGGAAATAAAAGCTCCCAGCTCAGCTGTAAGATTCAGTTGTATAATCTATGACCTTAAGCAGCACTAAACATTTCCTAAAGGTCTAAAATGCCTGATGAATTTCTAATAAAAAAAGTGTCACACACCTGCAGCTTTACACGTTTTACAGCAATCTGCCTACACATACGAGGCTGTTTATGACTGTGTGTCTATGTGCTGAGGGCCTGTTTGATGACCCATTTCCGTGGAACATCCCGCTGCTCTTCATCCTCACAGCACAGACAACCTGCACGCAACACACACGCCAGCACAGCAGGACCAGAGTGGTGTGTGTTCCTTCCTAAGACACCGGTGTCTTTTTTATATAACTTTTACAGTCACGTCTGTACGTAATATCTACTTAAGGATGCTGCAATTGCTGAAGAATAAAATACTATAATCCTGAATGATGAAATAAGCTTGAACCCTCTCCATCAGGCATAGCATGCCACCACGCTCAGCAGGAATCAACCAATCTGAGAAATGTCAAGCAATAGGACATGAAACCTTGACCCTTTTCATAAAAAATACTTTGCGTTAACACAAAGGCCCTTAAGCTGAAGTGACAAACACTGGTTCCATTTATGGCTCTGTGACGTAGAACTTGAGACAAGGCCCTAGTTAAGAAAACCCCGACTGCAATTAACACACATTACAGAATCCTTTGGTCCTTCCCTCGTAACCCAGAAGAAATATTATGAATGAGATCTCCTTCGATCTCAGGCACTTCTCCTAGACGTGGGTAAGTCCAGTTCGAAATCAAGAGTGAGACTTGCATCATTTTGCCCCGTTTCTAAAATTTGGCTCCCGAGAAATTGAACTCAGACTTTCTCACTTTGGTCAAAAGGTCACACGTGGCTTAACTCAGCTGAGTAATATTTCCATAAGAAATACGTAAGATCT
This sequence comes from Pygocentrus nattereri, assembly GCF_015220715.1. NCBI lineage: Eukaryota > Metazoa > Chordata > Actinopteri > Characiformes > Serrasalmidae > Pygocentrus > Pygocentrus nattereri. The sequence continues at coordinate 26,736,702 of NC_051222.1, read as the reverse complement.
CACTCATTTCTTACACAGCTCTATTTTATATTGCAGATCATCACTAGAACTTCTCACAGTGAGATGCTCATGTTAATCTCCTCTGTTCTCCTACGGGGGGCTTAGGAGAAACAATTCAGAGATCAGTGATCTTTCAGTAATATAATATTGAGATCGGCTTTATTTCTCTGAGACAATCTTAAGAAATATTTTTCCTCTATTAAGGATTTGGTGATATGCAAAAGGAAATTTGCAAATCAAACAAAGAAGCTGCTTGTGCTCACAGAACAATGTACTGACCACCTGACCACTGAGTACGGATATCAAAATCATTCATTACGAAGCTAATAAAACCTTTTAAAACACCATGAACTGTGAATTAATGAATAAACAGAAAAAAGTAAAAAGTCTTAATTTTATTTGAGACAGGGAAATACTTTTATTTCTAACATTCATCGTTTTCCCCTTCTTCATTATTTCAAATTGGTGAAGAAAAAAAACAGGTCACTGTAAATCAAACCATTATAAGTTATACTCATATATGCTTACATAGTCTGCATATGTACATGGCCCAGAAACAAAAACAAAGATATCAAACCAAGTATAACCACATACAGACTGATTACTTCTCCCAGTCTAATGTGTACAAGTCAACATAAAGGGGAAAATGGTCCACATGTATGAATAATCTCTGACCAGCTCCTCAACGTCCAACTGCATTCACCAGGACATGAAAGGCAAAAACTGATCACAGATCAGAGATCGTTTATACATGTGCACCGAGGGCTCGCACAGAAACATTTAATCAAGAAAAGCTTTGCCAACACTGAACTAAAGTTAGGTGAGTCTATTTAGCATAATCAAGCTACTCAGCACCCACCAGCTTTATTCACTATTAGCACATTATGGTGACCTTCTTTAATTCCCCACTCCATATGATCAAGAGGCACAAACAAGAGTGTTGAGGCGAAAATGAATAGCAAGACAGTACAAACTAAAATTAAAACAAAGTAGTAAGTGTTAAATAAAAGTATAGTAACCTCTCTGGTTAATAACACACGAGCATCGCTGAAACATTACTGATAATGTGAAGAGAGAACAACCCACACCCACCCCACCCCCCACAAAAAAAAAACAAAAAAAAAAAAAAAAAAAACAAAAACAACTCACAGCCTGTCTTCTTTTCAATGCTGCTTTTTGGACATTTTTCAGCATTTATGGAAAAAACCAAGATATTTACAAAATCATACTTCTGCAACAGCTCAACATGTCAGCTACCTGTGTCTGCAGTTGATGCGCTTAGCCAAAAAAAAATATTTACAAATTTCAATTTGAAATTTTAATCCTGCAATTGGTTGAGGAAAATGTAAAATGGTGGCTGTGTGTGCTCTTTGTTGAACATGTTGCTGTTATGAGTGCTGTTTTTATAAGCATGTGTGTGAAATCACAAATTGAAACGCGTTTTTACACACGCGCGCACTCCAATGGAAGCTGAAGATTTGTAGAACCTAGCTTTCAGCCGTTAGTTAGCTGGGGCAATGGGACGTATTTTTCAACAGCGCTCTTGCTGCTCACCCAGGGGCATCCTGTTGGTAAGAGGCAAGTACAGTCTAGGCTGTGATTGGTTGAGCTTAGTCAGTCCACTTTAACCACGCTGTAGATTTTTGTAACAAACCAGAAACAGGCAAAGAATCCAATCGTTCCTGTGAGGGGGGAAAAAGAAAATGACATTAGTTTAAGCTCTTATCAACCTGAACAGTTATACCAAGAGGTTTTTTCAGATTAAAGTGGAAATCAACACAGAAAGCAGGTTTATTACATGTGTGTAAATCTGCACCATTAACTATTATATGGTGAGAACTAATCTACGACTTCACAACAAGTTGGTTCAACTATGATTCTTTAAGAAACAGTTGAATGTAGAGGTGGGTGACAGAGCAAAAATAAATCATGATACTTGAAGACATCATGATACACTCATGATATATTTCATGAGGCAATAAATCATTTCCTAGAGAATCATTTAAGAAATCTTCATTTAAGACATCTTCTTAATACACATGGGCATATCACAATATTTTGACATTTTTATAACTGATATAGCTTATTTAGACTGGACCAAATAACTATTAAAATTAAAACTGCATGCATTTTAAACTGCTCATGTAAAACATATGGTAAATTTCTTTTTTGTTTTTAAGGAAATGAAGCTTTCTATGGTTCAATTTAGCTAAAATTAAAAATCAACACTGGTGAGGGACACTTACACCAGTATACATGGTGTGCTGTTCAGCACTAGGCTGCATACACAACAAACACACACCCACACCCACACACAGACCTGTGAAGAGGAAGAAGATGAGGGCCATGATCATGGTGTAGCCAAAGTACAGGATGGTGCTGGCCAGTCCAGTAATCTGTAGTTTGGAGAAGAAGTAGTGTACAGCATACACCAAGAAATAAGCCGCCGTGAAGCCACTGGTAAGGAACGAGCGCCACTGCCAGTGATAATCCTGATAAAAAAAATTTTTTAAAAAAAGACAAAACAACATCAGCACTCATACAGCTGCACAGCAAGCTGAAACAGTCACAAAAGCAAAAAAGGGCTTATTTATATGTTCAGTTAGAGTCAGCTAAGGTTAAAGTTAAGAAGAGGTTTTGAAACGACATGGGCTACATGAAAAATTATGGATTTTATTTTGAAAATTAAAAGAGCCAAAAGAACTTCGTAGCCTTTCCAGTGGCATTCAGTCCTACCATCCTCTAGCCCTTTATTTCTGTCAACTGGGTATTTCTGGCTGGAGGACCATTCTGAATTTTTATATATATATATATATATATATATATATATATATATATATATATATATATATATATATATATATATATATATATATATGTAGATAATAAAGCGTCTCCTTACTACCCGGTCTTCAGGTATCATTTTAGAGCTTAATACCTCCAACAGTAGCATAATTATTTAAAACTATCTATTATAACGCTTCATTATACGTTTCAAGGATTAGCAGGAACCCTGTTTTAGAGCATTTCATTAAGGCAGAGTAAAGAGGGAGAGAGAGAAGTGTTCCAACCTCAGCACACAGGTGGAAGTAGCAGAGCAGGATGGTGGCTTCAGAGCAGGTGATAACCAGGATGATGAAGACAAGGAAGAGGAATCCAAACATGTAATACATCTGATGTGACCTGCAGACACACACACATGCACACAGTAAGACAACAGCAGCCATCACACAGCACCAGCATACTTTAAGCCTTTTCATGCTTCATAAACAACAGTTACCTCACAGAATACAAATAACTCAGAACTAAATTTTCACAGTAAAGTGAGACTCACCAGATACTGTTGAGGATGAAAAAGAGCTGGATGAAGATACATCCAAACGGCAGGATCCCACCCATCACGATGCCGGGGAGAGGTTTAGTGTAGAAAGACTGTTCAGGAATCTGACGAGGAATCTGATTGGTGCGCACTGGGTGCTCAATGCTCTGAACAATGTGGAAATGACGGATGTTAGAATCACAAATACTCATATAAAGACGGATTCGATGAAAAAACAATTGCCAAAACAGCAGCGAACTGTGGTGGACATCAGCCCTCCAAAACCCCTGTGGACCCCTGCACAAGAAAGATTTTTTGCACACCAGACAAAACTTTCACTGTGTCATTATTCAATCAAATGTATGTAAATGTTTCGCAGACTCATGTGCTCAGGTTTTACCCTAAAAACTTCTCCAAGGGCAGTTATGACCAGAAAACAAGGCAGTCCACATTTCCGTACCTTACTGACTGTCAGATGAGCATAAATGTGTAACTAAAGTTTATAGATACTTTGTGTGATTTTTTTTAGGCAAGATTTGCTAGTCTCTTTTTCAAATATCAGTATTTAACACCTAATGGGAACTAGTAAGTAAACGTATGTGTATTAGTAAGTGCACTAATGTATACTCACAGCCTTCTTAAAGCCAAAGTAAGCTCCGATGAAAGTGAGTGGGACGGAGATGCAGAACCAGAGTGCCAGGATGGCCACCAGTGTGCCAAAGGGCATGGCAGCCGAAGAGCCCTCACCCCACAGGATCAGATTCATCAGAAAGAAGTCAGCAAAGACAACCCTGAAGGAAGAGAAGTTAAAATATATATTTTACTGAAAGATATATGGCAAACAAAACAAAAGCTAGTACCTCCCCAAGTAAGACACTGTCAATGTACTATAAATGACTATAATAATGCGCTTTTATTTGTATAAACAACAAACTACACACAGAATGTCACTCTCTGACACCCATGTGAAATATATATATTTATGTAAATATTATATATATTAATATTATGTATATATAAATAAACTGATGCTTGCTCCACTCACCCGGGACACAGGAATGCTGTCAGAAGCACATTAGTCTTCCACTTCTCCCCTCCAAACGCTGCATACAGAGAAGGCATGCAACAAACACTGACTCACAGCAACTCCACCATTACAGTTTGTTGTTTTCAAAACATCTGATTCAGCTGTTAGTTTCTAGGACTACAGGACTTTTTTAGGATATAAATTGTCACCTGGATTCATGCAGCCATTGAAGTGAAATCTGCCCTCATTCTTGAGGAACATCTGTTAATTTTCTAGCAAATCATAGCTCCAAACTGTGTGTTTAAAATGAGGTGAAATTTAACAGTGATTAATGTCGTTAACAAGTGTCCCAAGGAATAAACTAAACTAATTCAGCACTGCTCTGAAAAGATAACTTCAGATGTGTTTAATGTCCATTTTATTTCCTGAAAAACTTTGCAGGCCAGTAAGAAAAATGGCTAGCTAAAGTTACGGAGACCCGTGCGAGGGACGGACTCTCCAGGTTGTCGTACTGAAGGAACTAACAAACTTGGGTCATCTGATCAAACCTGGATTAGTCAAACATGGATCATCAGATTTACTAAGCTTGTTTGAGCAGGGATATTTAAAGCTCTCCGAGTTAAACTGTGGGGGTGTGTCTTTGGAACACATTTCAATTCTTCACTCTCATGACAACATAACTTTAATACTAGTTACTGAGTAATTCAAAGTTGTTCCTGAATGATACATATTGCTGAGACATTCATAGCCGTTACTGAATAATGCATAGTGGTTCTGAATAACATGTAGTAGTTACTGAATAATATGGATGTTAACGAATAACTCCTAGTACCTATTGAGTGATCAAAAGTAGTAAGTGAATAATTCAAATGTAGTAATAAATAATTCCTAGTAGTTACAGAACAAGTCGCTGTAAATCCCTAATAGTATGTAATAGTTATTGAGTAAATCACAGTACTTACTGCATGATGAATCTTAACGTCAATAACGAAACAGAAGCCTACAGTCTGAGTGGCTAAGAGGTATGGTATGCATTTGTGTAGAAGAGATTTAATAAGCAGCATCAGAGCATTACATGTTATTTGTGTGGGTGCATCAGAAACAGAGAACCCGTGTTTCATGAGACACTGTTCACACACAGACTAGTAAAGTGGACTGTAAGAGGGGCCCCTTCTGACACGGACTATGCCTAATGGGCTGCAGACAGCCCTAAAAGAAGTTGATTGGTGGAATGAGGGTCAGAGGTCAAGGATTATGGGCCCAGCGGCATACTCACACTTGTAGAAGCGGGCAGCAACGTAACCAGCTGGAGTTCCAAGCAGCACCCATAACACCACCGCACAGGTCATCAGAGCACCACGGTTCGCTGGAGAGAGAAAACCTAGACACGCAAAAACTACAGAGAGAGAGAGTTTTACAGTCATTTGAACATTAACCTGCATATCCAGGTCAAATGACTCAAACATAGTAAAGAGTCATTATAAACACACCTGCTTGAAAATCGTTTACTCTACATACAGTAATTAATACAGCTTATGTGTGGCAGCGTTCCTCGCTCGTAACCACAGGATTACACAGTTTGTGTTTTATTGTCTTCTGCAAAAACCTGCTTCAGCAAATCAGCTCATCTAGGACTGTAAAAATGCACCAATGTTTCTTTATGCATCGATCCGAGGTGATGATCTGACTGCATTGATTTTGGCTGCTGTGCTGTACTGTACTATCAGTACTGTAAATCATTTTACGTAACATCTTAACATCTTTGCATGCACGTTTTTCCCTGTGTACTTTGCGTGGGTTAAAAACTCACAGAGGGTGACGAAGGTCATGATGAAGATTTGTGTGCCAGAGCCAAGGAACACGGACAGCAGCATGCCCTTGCGTGGCGGCCGGAACACATCGCCATGAACCAACTTCCAGCCAAACTCCTCCTGAGCATCCTCCTGGAAAATGACACAGCAATATAATTCATTAGTTCAAAACTGCAAGAGCCATCGTGATACCAGACTTTTGACTGTAACACCAAGTGTAGCATCCTGACACTTGACAACATTGTCAAAAACTACATAACACTTTCAGTGTTAGAACACGCAGTGTTTTTGGGCTGGTTGCTTGTCTTTCTTGGTGAAAGCTTTGCACACAGTAAAGGACATTGACTTACATCAGAGGGAGAGAGAGAGAGGGAGAGAGAGAATGATACATATATCCACCCCTCCAAATAAAGTTCTGGATAAGCTTATTAAAATATCAATGGTAAAATCTGATCCTACTACCCTGATGGTGTTATGGATAGTGCATGTATTTCACAGTGGTGTAAAGTGCAAAACTCACCACTGAATCCATCTGGTTGTAGCGTGCAATATCTTTGTGCAGTGTCCGCAACATGATCATAGCCACCATACCAGACAGGAACAGCACAATCACCAGGGAGTTCATTATACTGCAACCAAAAACAAATCAGGAGTCAAGACAAACAGAGGGTGACAAAAGGTGTGTGTGCTTGTATGTCCAATCTCCTGTTTTGAATAGAGACAGCGTGAGTGCACGGGTACTACCAAAGGGGTAGACAACAGGGCCCATATATTGGCCCTTATTCATCAAAACTTGCATATAAAAGAGTTTGCCTGCCTTTAATGATGTACAAACTACTCTGCGTCTGATTCGTGAAACTTTTACACAATGCAGAAACAAGCGGAAATTTGAGAGCTAATGTATGTTTCAATGTGTGAAAACAGCACCTCATTTACATGAATCACACCCTAATTCATGCAATGTTTTAATGATGTGATAGGGAACTGTGATTATTTCCTAAAAATAACATTTTAAATGTTGTATTATTGAAGTGTAGGAGATGCTTCCACACTAGCTGTGTTTTGTTTGTTGGGTGGTGTCATAGGATTAAAAAAAAAGCGTAAACAGTGTAATATGTCTTTAAATGTATCATGGAATAGTTGCAGCATTCATTTATACCAATCTGCATGTAAAATAAGTACATGCACTTTACACTGGATTGTCATGTGCACAAATTAGTACTACTGTTTTCATGTTTATTCTGATTATTGGAGTTATAGATGAAACTGACAAGTTTTGCTTTATTGGTCCAAAAATCTAGCATTTTTTTAAGCTGTTATGCTCAAAGTGAATAACACTTTTAGCGTTTGAACACTCGGCGTTTAGGGTGGTTGCTTGTCTTTTTTGGTTTAAAATTGTTGGATGTGGCATTTAATGTTCAGGTATCAAAGGTGTGCATACACTAATGGAAATTATCTTAGATAAAAGAGAGATATGAATGATGAATGTTTCAGTATGTGAAATCAAGTGCCAGCCTACCAGTACCTCATTTACATACAATTTACATGAATCACACCCTAATTCATGTAATTTATGCATTTATGCAAAACTGCTGGTGAAATATGTGAGCTTATTTTATGATCAGATTCAACCAGATTCAGTGTCATTTAAGACAGCAATTGCCAATTTTTATAATAATAATAATAATAATAATAATATTATATACATACACACACACACACACACACACACACACACATATATATATATATATATATATATATACACATACACACACACACACACACACACACATACATACATACACACACATACACACACACACACACACACACACACACACACACACATATACATACATACACATACACACACTCTAAATTAAAGCTTTCCATACCAAATGTTAACCCTGTCATTAAAAGCTTACATATCCATACATCGTGTAGCTGCTGAAATGTGTGCATTGAAGCGGCAAGGGTAAACTTATCTCTTCAGGCAACACAGTATGTGTGTGAGTTTACAGATGCACACATGTTTGAGTGTATTTATATGCATGTTCACCTAAACCACTGGATGTTGGTGTGAGGCATTGACTCGAGAATATAATCCCAACGAGAGGCCCATCGAATATTTTGCTCCACCTGTAAATATTACACCAAGCAAAAAACAATTATTAACATGGTAGCACACAAAAATACAACAGAAGCAACAGCTCAGCCAAATCAACACAGGTTAATCAACTTTAAAGACATTTGATCACATAAGCCTGGTTTGAGGTAAGATATTGTTATTTAATACTGTTATGAATAAGCATGGACACACAAAAGCTCAGAGATTCTTTAATTCAAGTGTTACAGTTTTACAGACTAATGCCATCTCCCGCTAAAGAGAACTGTTCCTTCAGCACAAGCACATTAAGAACATGCACATTGGCTGTCAGCAGTCTTTGCAGTGTGTCAAGTTCATTTTGGTTTGTTGATATAGCGTAGCGGGTAACATCTCTGCCTTCTATGTTGTAGGCTGGGGTTCAATCCTGCCTGGGCAAACACCCTACACTATACCAGTAAGAGACCTTGGGCAAGACTCCTAACACTACCTTCGCCTACCTGTGTAAAATGATCAAATCGCTCTGGATATGAGCATCCGCCAAATGCCACAAATGTAAAATGTAAATTTAAACAGGTGATCAGAGGTGACTGTGATGGAGGCGACCATCAGTCGGAAACAGTTGACAGTTCTTCCGCTCGGCTTGGTGTTTCTGGGCCCTCAGCCTCCAGTACAAAACTAAAGCAGTAAATTCAGACATCTAACATGTCCTGGCTGAACTGGAGTAAGATAGAATTGGCTAAGCCATCACTTTAAATCTACAAGCCCAACACAAACTGAATAACAACAAATGGGCACTCACTGAGAGAGTGAAAGAGAGAGTAACTCACCAGAAACTGTACAGAGTAGGTGTAAGGGATGCTGATTTCTCCTTTGAATTTGTTGCTGAGGCTCATGGGAGGCCCTGTGCAGTCTGGAGTATCGGGCTTAGCCTGCTTGTAGCTAACACAGAGAAACACCACAAAATATACATTAACATGGAAGACTCACATTATAATCATTCAACTACAGAAAACAAGCTCATTATTGGTAAATATCTGTGATAAACACACTTTATGCCACAAAGCATCATTAATAACAAATATGTATGGAAACATAGATGTATGTCCACAGGTATTCAATTGCACAGACACAGCTTGTATAATCTCTACAAAAATGCACTGTTAATGAAAAGACAAAGATTTCAGGTCTTAACCTTGTACTGATCTAAAACGCAATGGGAAGGGGACTGAAAATCCTTTGCAGTCAAAGTTTTCATTTGTGCACTATGATGTGGCAAATGCTTGTACCTCTTCGGTTCCATCTTGGCAGCAACCAGCCGGGCAACAGCGGTCTCACTCTCCACTATGTGGTAGTAGATGGTGATGTCCACATGGTTGAAGATATAGAAGGTGTCCTTGTCATTGAAGTCCGACTGCATGGAAGCAAAACAGAGTAAACAGAGAGTGGCTACAAGTACATAATGAAGATGAAGGGTAACAGACAAATAGGCTAAAAGGTATAAAGAGCAGTTATGAAAGAGAGAGCCAACATCTCAATGTCAGAAAGTTAAACTGGACAAAATACACACACACACACACACACACACACACACACACACACACACACACACACACATATATATATATATATATATATATATATATAAAAATTAGATGAAGCTTACATTGACAACGCAGGCGTCTTTGGGTCGGCCGGCTTCTGTGACATAGCATCCAATGGGAAACCCGGGGTTACAGAACTTCTGATTATCCTCAACGTCATAACACCAGGTCACAGGCATGTTATCCACAATCCTGCAGCCAGCACAGAGGGAGATGGCAAAAAAAAAAATGCATGAGAAAGTTCTGGCAGCCATCTAGTGGTGAGAAAGTATGCTTGCTTACTACTTCCTTTTCACCACTTTGGGGGTGTGTCATTAAAATGCAAACGTTCAGTTTTCCAGTGAAAGCGCACACACTGTTTTAGGTCAGCTCTGTGCCATAATAAAACACAGGTGACAACACTTTTAAAGTTATAACATACCTTATTATTAAGAGCTATCAATAATTCAAAAGGCAGCTGGTGAAGCCTCAACTGTATTTCAGAAAAACATTCAGGTGATGCTGGACTACCAGGCTTAAATGTCTGCATGCGCAATTCTCTACAATTAAATGCTTTGTTTCTCTGTAATGCTAATGTAGCTGGGTCTTGCCCCAGTGTCTACATTTAATGAATATGTACCGGCAAATAGGATTGACAAAAACACTATATTGCTAAAAGCAATCGCTCGTGTGCCCTCACACACATATGAATTTGAGCGACATCCCATTCTTAATCCATATGGTTTAATATGTCGGCCCACCCTTTGCAGCTATAACAGCTTACACTCTTCTGGGAAGGCTTTCCACAAGGTTTAGGAGTGTGTTTATGGGAATTTTTGACCATTGTTCCAGAAGCACATTTGTGAGGTCAGACACTGATGTAGGACGAGAAGGTCTGGCTCACAGTCTCCGCTCTAATTCATCCCAAAGGTGTTCTATCGGGTTGATGTCAGGACTCTGTGCAGGCCAGTCAAGTTCCTCCACACAAAACTCAAGAGTTCCTTTCACTGGAACTAAGTGGCCGAGCCCAACTCCTGAAAAACAACCCTACACCATAATCTGCCTCCAGCAAACTGTACACTTGGCACAATGCAGTAACGCTCTCCTGGTAACCACCAAACCCAGACTCGTCCATCAGATTGCCAGACAGAGAAGCGTGATTCATCACTCCAGAGAACACGTCTCCTCTGCTCTAGAGTCCAGTGATGACGCTTTACACCACTGCTTTCAACGCTTTGCATTGCGCTTGGTGATGTAAGGCTTGGATGCAGCTGCTCGGCCATGGAAACACATTCCATGAAGCTCTCTACACTGTTCTTGAGCTAATCTGAAGGCCACATGATGGGTGGAGGTCTGTAGTGATCGAATCTGCAGAAAGTTACGCACTATGCGCCTTTGCTGACCCCGCTCTGTCATTTTACGTGGCCTAACACTTCATGGCTGAGCTGCTGTCGTTCCTATTCACTTCCACTTTGTTATTATACCACTGACAGTTGACTGGAATATTTAGTGAGGAAATTTCACGACTGGACTTGCACAGGTGCCGTCCTATCACAGTACCACGCTGGAATTCACTGACCTCCTGAGAGCGACCCATTCTTTCACTAATGTTTGTAGAAGCAGTCTGCAGGCCTAGGTGCTTGGTTTTATACACCTGTGGCCATGGAAGTGATTGGAACACCTGAACTAAATGATTCAATTTGGATGGGTGACAATAGTTTTGGCAATATAGTGCATGTACATTAAAAATATCAGACACTGGCATTAAAACAATCATTGAGTCAAATTTAAATAATAAGACTTGCTGTCACCTACAAAATCAGCTGTTTGTTTATATAAAGTTCAGAAATTCTCTAAGAAGAGAAGGGAAGAGAAGCTCACCAGTGGTGCTGGTAGTTAAGAAGCATGCCTTTCTTAAGGAAGTCCAGATTGGCTTTATCTTCTGCCTTTTCAGTGTTGTAAGACTTGGTACACACATGCTTACATTCCTCCTTCTGCTTAAAGGAAAACTGTAAGAGGCAAGATAAAAATATCAATAACGAGCAATAAAATACAATCAAACGTCTTTGGGATTTTTGTGAGAAGTTCTGAGAAAAGGTGATCAGTTTTTATATCATGAAATTGAATCCGTTTGTGAGCTCAGCGATCTTTTTATATTGCTGAGTTGCATCAATATATTTTTGTGCCTGTAACTACGCTAAACGTCTCTGATGGCTTTATAATGCATACATCAACATAAAGCAAAAAACATCTCACAAATGATTCAGACGTTTTCCAAGTCCATTGAAAAATCAAATGTCCCATTATTTCTCCCTTATCTCATATGCACCTGATTAGCCAAGACATGTTTGGTGTCTGAAGTCTGCTTCTTTAGTTTTGTACTTGAATTATGAGAGCAATCTTTCTCAGTGACAGACTTCTTTAACATTAAACTCCACTCTAAAACTGAATAACAAACTTTCATATGCCAAACATATCTTAGATGATCACCTACATTTGCAAAAAGCAGGAAAGGGTTTAAAGTGCATTTTGTGGTGACCCCTTACTTCACTCTGATTGATATGATTACATTGTCCTGCATCTGGAAGCTGTAGTAATATACTTTACATAGATGATGTCTTAGGTCATTCAAAATTAATTTTTGTATCAGGTGATCTGGAAAGGGGTGTTTTCCTACATTACCCGAGTCTTTGACAACAGGTTTACATAAAAGCAGTTTTTCTCCCATTAAGTTTGGTCGGTCATCGGACTTTGAGCATAAAATATATCTTAAAATCTTAGCTTTGACATGCTGTTCGAACAGCATTGGTGGGCAAAAACATGAAGAAGGATGCTGCATAAATGCCTTATGGATGAAAACTTGGGATGCAGAGTTAAAGGACAAAGCATGACACCAAGAGTATGAGCTGCCAGTGTGTGTGTGCCCACAGCTTTCAGTACCTTATATGGAGAAGGCTCAATTCTCTCTCCGAAGAGCACCTGGCCCAAGTTTTCTGAGGGCCGCTTCTCAGCATCAACAGTGCAGAAATCAAACCTGAAAAATGAAAACAAAAAACTATTATTGTTATTTTTACTGCACACAATTAACCTGTCCAGGGTATTTCCTGCCTTGCACCCAATGACTGCTGGGATAGGCTCCACCGCCTCTCAGTGACCCAGAAGGATAAGCAGTTTAGAAAACATGTGTGCGCATAAGATAAACATACAATAAACAAAGTCATAGACAAAACAGTATAATTCAGTTACAGTAATAAAACAGTGTCCTAAGGCAGCTGGGGGTGAAAAAGCAATAAAATAACAGAGGGGTGGGGGGGCAGCATGAGCTACTTAAGTGCAGAGTTTCCACGTCCAGCCGAAAGTGTGCTTAAAGTCAACATGAACTGATAATCATAATGCAGTTTCTTTTTGTATTGTGTGCAAGTGGCCAGGCGCACAAAGTGACAAAAACAAACTGGGAAGAAGGGGGGACAAAAAAAAACCCACACACCTACAGTGTTACTCTAGGTCAGTGGTTTCCAGACCTTGAGTACCACATGTCCTGCTCCCATCACACCTCATACAAATCATTAGCTCATTATGGCCCTTTCTGTGTCGAAGTGGATAGGAAGAACAATAAAACGTACAGGACAGGTTTAGAAACCTAAATCCAGAATCACGGTTGGGAACCGGCGCTCAGTCAATTTATAAAACAAGCAATTAAGCAGGCATGTATCAGGGCGCCAAGCACATAAGATTCAACAGCCTATACAGGAGGTTCACTGTTAATGCAATGTCACACTAATAAACATTACAGCTGCTACACTACAAAGTATATGACCTGTTGCACAATCTGGATGTGTGACGAAATAACGCACGTCACCACTCCCACCTCAAAGAAAAGTCAACAACCATATAACACGCCTTAACAGTCATATGGTCAAATATCCAGTATGGTTTAAAATATAATTAATGAGACAGATATTTCCAGCTTTAAAATCTGGAAATGTGTGTTCTGTTGCTTCTCACAACATGAGCTTCAGGTTTTAAAATAAATAAATAACAGACATTTTCCAATTTGACTATTAAAAACTGATCAGTAACTACCAGCCACACACACCATTATCTGAGCATAATAATTATTATTTATTATACTCAAATAATAATTTATTTACTGAACTTCAATATATTTTATCAAGCTGTATTTTGTCAAAATGACAAAATACCAGTACAAAATATGTATCGCCCAGCACTAGAGGTGCTACTCAGGGGTTTGAGTGTGGTACATGCAGATACCATTAGATTACATAGACTGCAAATGGCCTTAAAGCACTCGGTGTTAATGCCAGGACAACCCCTCCTCAGACTGACTACTCACTGTAACCAGGCGCCTCTGCTAATCTCCCTCACTGTGCCCAGGGGTCCTTCAGGCATCCTCAAATTAAGTTATTACTAAAGACTCCTGTGTCTACGTGCAAATCAAGCCCAACAGCGGGTGATGTTATTTTAATGCAAACTGTTTATGCAAGCAACCGTTCAACAACTGTCTCATGACATAGCAATTCAGTACTAATTAGGACTGAGCGATATTGGTCAAATGCATCTCGATGCTTTCCCACATCACAGTATCAAAAATCAGCATTAAAGCAATTGAACCGTTTCCTGAGTAATGCTGATCTAAAATACCGTCGTACAAAAACTGACGCAGCCAACTTAGACTGGACTGTTTTGTTCCATTTTCTTACTCAGATGGGAATCGGTATAGAAACACGGTAACTGGTATAAAGAAGTTAACTGTCGGGTCCTGGATGCCCTGAGTAAAGTGCACAGAACAGAATTAAATGAAGTTTTAACACCCACTGTCAAATTACCTGTTTGAAAATATGCCTAAAATTCCACTACAGAGAGCCTAAAAACAGAGTTTAACAACGAGAAAAATATAACATAAAATATAAAACGTGCCAAAACTTCTGCACTGGCCACATTATGCGTTTCATATATTTTCCCAATATGTTAAATTCGGCAAATAAACAATAATTATGCATTAAAATGTGCAAAAGTGTGTTCTCTGTAGAGGATGTGTTAACTTTTTTATACTTATAAATCACTAATGACTGTACCTTGGACGTAATGCACACCACCTCTCAAATATTTATCTAAAACATTGCTTAAACTGAAACGCAATGTCATACTACACCAATACAGACGACACACTGCCCAACTACTTCATAAGAGTAAATTACCTGTTTATTAAGGCCTTTCATTTGTAAACCATGCAAAGACAAATCAAGACTTCTGACATAGCTGTGCAAAACCAAATTCCTTTCTTTCCCTACCACTCCCTCACTCATCCGGTCAAAAGACAAGCGCAATACAAAATCACCTGGAGGGCCAGCCTTTCAAGAAACTCTGGAAAAACCAGCTGCACAGCTGCATCTAAAAGGGTACAGAAGCCTTTTTTTTTGTTGCACTATATATGACGGGGCAAAGGCATCGCCATTACGTCGCCTCCAACAGCCGTGTTTGCTTCACAAACAACTGCAGTGATGCAAACACTACCAACGTCTGACGTGGCTGTTGGCGGTTAAAAGTGGTGTGAAAATTTCTAAGCGTTGAGAACATTTGTGAAGTCTACTCACGCTGTGTATTCGTATGGCAGGACTGACTCCACCGAATCCAACCTGTTCACAAACAGCTCAATCTTGTCCTGTGAAAGAAAGAACAACAGGAAAGAGGAACCGTTATAAAGTACGCCGCAGACACCAAGCACCCAAGGAGAGCAAGGCTATGACAAAAGCTGAACGGCAATATTATGATAAGCACTGATAAGCAACCGACAGCTCTCAACAGGAAGAAAACGCATGAAAAGTGACGTTTAACAAAAATTCACTACTGTACACGGTTTACACGAGGTCCATCTCGATGCACCTACCAAGAAAAATAAATAAATAAATACAACCACTGGTGGGTTATGGGATGTTTTAAGTATTTTCCAATGACAATACTTTTACCCAAGTGGACTTTTAAGAAAAATAATCTACAATTTATTCATGAATTCTGTTACCAAGTCCATTTTCGAGATTAATTTCAAGTCCATTATGTTGGTGACAACATCTGTGCTGAATATGACACAGCGGTGCACCTGAAGCTCCAGTGCACTTCTATAAGGTACTCGGTATTTAAGGACTTTACTTCGACTAACTGCTTCTGGAAAGACATTTTTACTTAAGTACACGGTCTCCTAAACTCATATGGGTGCTTCTCTGAAACAGCAACTCGGGTCAAACTACAAACACAGCAGGTCAGAAGCCACCAAGGCACTGAGCAACTCCCACAGCGGGTGAACGCCTCAGTACAGCCAGTGTCCACCAGCATGCAAGGCTTGTCCGTCCCCAGTCTCTTGTTTTGGGATCCACACTTGCTATGAAAGCCGCCAGGTCTGCATGTGGGGATGCTGGTGGTCCCATCACTGGACAATGTAACCGGACTAGCGTAGCTATCCTGGTTTCATCCCGTCTTCACTGTTCAAGGCCCACTAGCCAGAGAAACAACCCGCGAGCTCTCCGTTCACCTTAGCTAAAGCTAACGGCGAGCTAAGTTAACTTGTACCTCCCGGCATTGACAAGTAACGTAGCTAAGCGACGGGTTTATAACGATGTTATAAACACTCGGTTGTAGTTATAATCCATGACGTGTCGGAGCGCCAAACGGCACTAAACCTCCAAACACGGTTTACAGCGTCAGCGCTACACACGCTGCTCAGCTAGCTACGAGGCTAAAGCCAGCTTCTTGTTCGAACTTCCCCGCTCCACCTTAAACAGCGCCGCGGCCACATCCTGGAACTCCAGGCAACGGAATGTAACCGCCGCACTATTTAAGGTGGAACGAGGGAATTCGAGCTGGCGAATCGGAAGCCGACTCGCGCTAGCTAGCTAGCTGCGGCTAACGCCGTTTTGTGACGATTTGTCCACGAAAAAGGACAAAAACAACCAAACATCGCCCGCGTGTAAGACATTAGGCACACGCAGAGCCGCGTTTACCTGGCATTCTCTCGCGCTTTCGTCTCCTTCTGAAGGTTTTTCACAGAAACTGACAGGCGCCAAACCCGGAAGATAAAACCCAGCCGCCTGCCGCAGCAGAGACGGCGCCCCTAGAAAAAGGACGAAAAAGACGCAGGGGACGCGCAGAAAGACGAACATCATGGCTCAGTCGACGACCTAACGCTTCATTCAAAAGACACCCAGCCTCGGGCGCGGAGAAATCCGATGTGTTCGCCGTCAGAAGCCGCTCATCCGCAGGGAGAGCGAGCAGGACGCCGCCGCTTCGCTCACACAGACACGTCACCCGCTGCACGGCGCATGACGGAGCGGCGGTGGGACGGCGGAGGAGCGTCCGCGACGGGCGACGAGTCCGCTCCGTTTTTCAAAATATGGGCCTCTCCGAATTTCATAAATCACCCAAAACATCAGGCCTTTCAAGTTGACTGTAATACTGACTATTTGGAATTTAAAAAAATATATATTTGTTTAAAAAAATAATAAAAGTCAACCGGACATTAAAACTCAATTGCATAACTCTTAATACGACGACTGGCCGTGCTGCTTCACAACTACCGCTCTGCGCTAATAAAACCGCCTCACTCACAACTTGGACCGTTTTGTTCTACTTCTCAAGTCACACCAAAAGGACCCTTAACACAGCAGACAGACCACATCTGCTGAAACACCCCAATTATTTGGTTTCACGCATTTGATCTGCGTCCTTCACTGCACGTGGTGCAAATGACGTCAGATAAAAGGTAAGATCTTAAAAACCTTAAAGTAAAAAAAAAAAAAAAAAAACATCAGCATCAGTGCCTTCCGCCGGGTGACCGCTGGGATAGGCTCCAGGACAACCCACCGCACACCCCCAACCCCACAAACACCCTCAAGCGGCTTAGAGGATGGATGGATGGATGGATGGATGGATGGACGGACGTTCAGCAGCAGGAAGCTTGCTATTTAATGGAAGTCTTGTAGTATGGTTGTTATATTCTCTTGTAAGCGAAGTAAATGAAGGTTTTTCCTACCTGCTTTCCTGATCTTGTAGTCATGTGGATCCACATGTTAGACTGGTCTGTCAGCAGGCCTATATACAAAGGCCATGAGCTATAGATCATTCAAAATTGATAGCTTCACTCGATGATGTGGATGCAGTAAAGATTGGCCAAAAGGATTGTCTTTTCTCTCTCCTCCTTTTGGACAGATTAGACTTTAATCATAACCTGTCGGGCTAACTCAGAAATACCCCACTTATCTAGTAACTAGTAATAATTAATGAAGAATTAAGCTGATCACAAAGCAAGGCTAAACAAATAGGTATTTCAGATCTCATATGATATTACAACAAAATAAAAATCAATAAAAGTAACAAAGATGGGACTCGTGACAAAGACCAGATAATTTTAATGCACATCTCTAACAACACAAAGCACATTACATCAAATAAAACATGAAGCAACTGTGGTATAAATGAAAAGATGACATTACAAAAACTTTCTCTAAAACATTAAACATCAATGAGCTCTTGTCCCCACCCCCCACACGTCTTTGCCACACTTAAAAACAAAGTTCATTGGCTGCCAAAACCTACACAGTATCTTCACAGGCTAGCATTTTACCAGTCTCTATGGTGCTGTACTCCCAAGCCTGTGGCAGTCATCCTCCATTAGCACTGACTTACAGTTTCAGTGTTGTAGAACAGTAGGCGGCGATATGGGTTAAAGACAGCCATGTCTGATCCTAGGTCAGTTTTCATGCTCTTTACTCACTGGGGTGTCTCTCAAGCGACACACACCTCAGCTGGGGCACTAGCCGCGGGCACCGGCTCAGCCTTCTCCTGCCCCGCAGCCATTTTCTTCTTAAAGAGACGCACACTGAGCTGCAGCAACTCCTGGTCCACAACTGGTGCACTAGTGTAGATCTGCTTGGTCGTCCCCTGCGTCATGTGACAAGTCATAATGTTAAAAGGGTCCATAACGCTTCACTTCTGTTGAATTGTATTTTTTCCCCCCTAAGGCTCACTTACGATGTTTTTTGGTTTTATGTAGGGAAAAACATTTTACGTGACCATTTTCCAACCTCTATTTATCCCTTAGAACCAAACAGCCTGTTTAATAGGTGGATATTTGTAAATGTGTTGGTTTTTGTGACATCACAAAACATAAAATCAGGAACTAACCACAAACAAAAAAATTATATATATATATATGTTTATGTACCAACTTAACTTAAAAACCTTCTACAAAATGCCTTTTAAATTACTATTTCAGTCAGATTTTTTTCTACTGCCTTTAAAAATTTTACCAAAATAATCTTACATAGTTTAGATTTAAAAACAATATACTGGTGACATACTAGTAAAATATAACACATTTTAGAACTGATGGCCTTGTAGCTGTAATACATCTCAAGTTATTACCACCTTGTGAAGCTTGGTGGGACAGTGCTAAAATGGCATGTCCAAAAACTGTTACCTTAAGACCACCGCCCTAAACCATGACAATGTTGTGACAAACCGTGACAATGCTGTATAGTACATTTAGAGTATACTTATTCTTTCTCGGGTCATAAAAATTACCTTGTCGTTTTTGAGGAGATGCTTGCGGATGGCGATGTCTCGACGAGCGCACAGAGCCTTACAGCACGGCCCAAGGTTCCTCAGCAGGTTTGCCCTCTCCGTCCTTCTGTTGAGGGCAGCCATGTTCAGCGCTCCGAGGTCATGCTCAAACAGCTTCTCTGCATCTGAGGAGAACAAACAACAGTGGGTTTTTAATCTTTCAGACCACTTCAGAGCACCTGGGGCATAAATCTACACTAGAAAGGTTACATAGAAGGAAAGACTGATTACTTTTGAGTTTTGTTATTTTTTATATACACTGCTCAAAAAAATAAAGGGAACACTCAAATAACACATCCTAGATCTGAATGAATGAAATATTCTCATTGAATACTTTGTTCTGTACAAAGTTGAATGTGCGGACAATAAAAATCACACAAAAATCATCAATGGAAATCAAATTTATTAACCAGTGGAGGCCTGGATTTGGAGTCACACACAAAATTAAAGTGGAAAAACACACGACAGGCTGATCCAACTTTGATGTAATGTCCTTAAAACAAGTCAAAATGAGGCTCAGTATTGTGTGTGGCCTCCACGTGCCTGTATGACCTCCCTACAACGCCTGGGCATGCTCCTGATGAGGTGGTGGATGGTCTCCTGAGGGATCTCCTCCCAGACCTGGACTAAAGCATCCGCCAACTCCTGGACAGTCTGTGGTCACGTCTGTCACATGTGCTCAGTGTGAACCTGCTTTCATCTGTGAAGAGCACAGGGTGCCAGTGGTGAATTTGCCAATCCTGGTGTTCTCTGGCAACTGCCAAGCGTCCTGCACGGTGTTGGGCTGTGAGCACAACCCCCATCTGTGGACGTCGGACCCTCATACCATCCTCATGGAGTCGGTTTCTAACCATTTGTGCAGACACGTGCACATTTGTGGCCTGCTGAAGGTCATTTTGCAGGGCTCTGGCAGTGCTCCTCCTGTTCCTCCTTGCACAAAGGCGGAGGTAGCGGTCCTGCTGCTGGGTTGTTGCCCTCCTACGGCCTCCTCCACATCTCCTGGTGTACTGGCCTGTCTCCTGGTAGCGCCTCCAGCCTCTGGACACTACGCTGACAGACACAGCAAACCTTCTTGCCACAGCTCGCATTGATGTGCCATCCTGGATGAGCTGCACTACCTGAGCCACTTGTGTGGGTTGTAGAGTCCGTGTCATGTACCATGAGTGTGAAAGCACCACCAAAATTCAAAAGTGACCAAAACATCAGCCGGAAAGCGTAGGTACTAAGTGGTCTGTGGTCCCCACCTGCAGAACCACTCCTTTACACAACACTGCACAACAGCTGTGAAATTGATTGTCAATCAGTGTTGCTTCCTAAGTGGACAGTTTGATTTCACAGAAGTTTGATTTACTTGGAGTTATATTGTGTTGTTTAAGTGTTCCCTTTATTTTTTTGAGCAGTGTATATAAAGAATATACAAAACAAGCTCCAAGATCTGTATTACTTTCAAGAGACTACACAAAACGTGATATACAAATAAATTATATATTTTTTATAAATAATATTAAAAAAAAAAAACCCACAATACAAAACAACAAAAAGACAATGTACAGTACATTACTACTAATAACAATAATAGTAATAAGCCCATATTACATTTCTATTCATTATGTGTACTCTCACCTTCTGTCTCCTCTAGCTCCTTGGCACAGACCTCTTTAACCCGTGTAAGGTGTCGGGGTCCTGCGAGTCGTCTAGAGACCCCTGCCCGTAGGAGGACCGCACCGGGTGTGAATCTAAGCAGCGCCGCCCCAGGAGTACGTGGCTCCTGCTTCTGCTTCGGCATCAGACTTGACCAGTCCACATCGATCACATCCAAAGGCCCTGAAGCACAGGGAGGGGGAGTCCAGTTGGTTACAGCAGGCAAAGTTTGTTCTCTCAGTAATCTAATGACTACACAGCCACAGCACCGTTAGTCAACTAGTATAAAAAAATGTACTCATTTACCTATAAGATCTCTATTAACTTATTTTAATAGTTGTGAATAGTGTAAATATTTCTGTAAATGTTTCGATTGTGTTTCTATGCAAGCTTAAGTATCATTCTATTTTACTGAACATACTGTTCACATACATCAATATTACAGCGACCTGGGTACTAAAGCATAAGGTGCATGAAACACAAATGTTGGAAAAATCCTCTGTGTGGGCCCACTTCAAAAACTGTAAAGATGCTCATACAGAACAAACTTAAAGAACAATATATTTTACTTGCAGTACAGCTTCAAATATAAAGGTACAACTTAAGAACATTGAGTGTGAAGGGCCATCATGCTAAGCTCTGGCCCACCAGGACTAGAAAATGTTAAAAAAATAAAAATAAAAAAAATAAAATACATTCTCAATAACATACAGTACTGTGCAAATGTCTTAAGTATCTAAGCACATTATTTAAAATAATTTATCTGGGTATAAACATGTTTTTGTTACATAACATTAGAACAATGTGTGTCATCAGAAAAAATGCAAACAAATATAAATACATTAAAAAGCTATTTATTTCAAGTTTTATTTTATTTCAAGTCTGGTTCCAGATTCCTCTTTAATGTCCCCAACCATCAAAAAGATTTATTCAATTCCTTCAGCCTGACACACCTGATGTAACAAAATGAAGCACTGATTGGCCAAAGAACCTTAACTGTGAGGTGCTAATTTATGGTCGACCCGGTTAGTCACTGTAATAAACACATTCTCAATAACATGTACAGTGCTGTGTAAGGGTCTTACGCTCCTAACCACATTATTAAAACTGGACAAGAAACATGTTTTGCTTGTGAAAACACTATGTAACACGAGATTAAATGCAAACAAACACACAGTAAACATTTTTCAAAAATTAAGTAGTTATCTTCATGCTAGTGTGGAGAAAATTTGCTTCTAATTTTTCCTGGCTGCCCCCAGAAATCATACAGATTTGTTCAATTCCATCACCACCACATCTGACTTAACATAATTAGCCCAATCGGGTGTTGGATGATAACTATAAACAATAATGGGCTGCCAAGAGATGCTGTATGGAAATGGTTAAACGAACACATTGGCATAGAGAAAATGACTACATATTGTGTAGACGTCATGTGTGTTTATTCTAATATTAGTGTTTTTCTTGGCAAATAAACACTTACTGACGAGATACATAGCTTTTCATTTGTCGTTCTCAGGCGCCTCAAACCTTTGCACAGTGCAGTATGTAACGTTTGATCAAAGGGCATATGAACATATGATACCGTATAGTTACGGATACAGTGAGTGTAGCGTTAGACTCAGCAGACTGTGTGGTGTGTACGCGTACCTGGGATCTTGTCCTCATCCTGCTGTTCATCTCTCTTCTGGCTGTCAGCCAGTATCTCATCCAGCTCATCGTCGCTGATGGGCTCGTACTCTTCCCCAACAGACGCTATAGACTGTGCATCTTCTCCCTTCCCATCATCCTCTTCTGACACAAACAAGCATATAAACATAGATTTAGGTACATACTGCTCAAGCAACCAACAATACTTGAATTTAAACACTAATTCTTGATGGAATCAATATGCATGTGCTCTTTTTACAGACTTGCAGCTTCCATGTAGACCTCTCAAAAAAGCCAAAGCCAATAGTCAGAAACCAGGTCTGTGATAATCCTAACAAACTTCATAAACTTTAATGAAACCATTTAAATTAATCTGGAAATTTGATCCTTGATACATTTCTGCTACAATATCACTGCCTCATGTTTGAAGATGACAGTGCTCTAATCTCAAGAAGTGCAATTTACTTAATGATCTTAGAAGGTTCTAGGATAAGAAAGCCACCTGCTGGTTTAAAAAAAAACATTCCTCCCATTATGGCAGCAGCACTCACTCACCAAAGACAAATCTCTTTTATTATTAAAAACAGCACGTATATAAAAGCAAAAGTGTCCTCTAAAGCTCATTCGAGCTAAAGTCATTCTGACCGAGAGCAATAGTCTAAAGAAAGTATAGCGGAGGCGATATGGCTTCTTTTCATTTGTTGCACCATAGGACAAGAAATCATCAGTCACAACTCAATGGTGGCAGCACTGTGTTGGGGCAAGAAGAGAGGAAACTGCAAAAGGCATAACGGTGATTAATTGATTAATATAATAAAAGTCTAATTATAATGTTACTTCTCAAACAGAAATAATGGTTAGTTGCTGCCCTCGTAAATTATTCTAATGAGAAGCAACACAATTTAACAGCTTAAACTCTAAGTGCACTTGTGAGGTCATATGCAATGTCCTATTGTGCGATGGCACCTCTTAGCCTCAAAGTTGACTGACATTTGTATTGTTAGGGAGTTGGCAGTTACTAGAGAAAATTAAAAACAACAAAAACAACAAAAAAAAAAACAAAATTGTCTGAACACATTCAGATAAACCACTTTAAACCATATTAACTAAAACATTAACAGAAATAAAATCATGAGACAGACAAATATGATTGTTTATGTCCATCCATAACTGGTTGTTTTCTGAAATTTATATTGCCTGACCTGATTGACAGTCCTGATAGATGGAAACTATAGACAATTCATGATATGATCATCACTTGGTTCCAAGCTCATTACTCGGTTATTAACCTTACGAGTTATGAGAGAAACATATGAGAGAGTTTAAGGGGTTACGTTTTTAAGGTTTACTTTAACCTTCTAACGTTTCTCTTACCATCCAGGCTGTCCACCTTCTCCGTCTCGCAGGGCTCTGTCTGAGTGTGTGGATCGTCCGTAGTGCTGGGTTTGTCCGTGTCTATGAGGGCTTCTCTGGGCAGCAGTGGCTCGTAATCTCCCCGTTCCATCCTCATCTCTGCTCGGGTCTTGGGCTCCCCTAGTGGTGGGAAGTCAAATGGTAGCATTCGCTCGCGTTCTCCTCGGTCCCTTTCTCGGTCCCTGTCTCTGTCCCGCTCTCGTTCTCTCTCTCCACGGTCTCGGTCGAGGCGATCATGTGAAAGCAGCCCTTCGGGCAGCAGCCTCTCTCTCTCACGTATCTCTCTCAGGTCTCTCTCTCTGATTGGCTCCCGGTTACCACGGAGAAGGAGTGGCTCGCGCCCCCGCTCCCGGCCAACCCACTCGCGGGGCTCTGGTTCCCATTCACGCTGCTGCCCTGGTGGTGGCTGGTTCTGTGGCGGCCGGTGGTCCTTCCTGTCCCGCTCAAACTGGTCTCGCTCACGCTCGCGGCTGTCATAAGAGCCGGCACGAGAACGGCCCTGACGCTCCGACTCCGGGGAGCTGCGTCTTGAACTGTGGCTGCGCGAGTCCTGTCGGTCTGCACATGGACAAAAGCAAATATTTCAACAAATGAGCAGTAATAGTTTGAGAGTTTTCTGAAAAGGTCTGAGTGATTATAAAAGTCAACTATAATAAGTGAAATCAAATCATTTTCCTCATATCAATAATGTACATTTAAGGTATGTCAGTCTGTTCCCCAATTCAGTATTAGCAGCAATAGACTGAACTGCTACTTCCATACACTAGGTGGCAAAGTGTGACTTTTACTTGCTGGATGGGGATGTTTTTAAAATGATCCCACTTATTTTAGATGAATGCAATTATTTAAGCTCACTGCAATCACTTTCCACAGTCATTAGATTTTGCAGTCATATTATACCACAACAATCAAAGCGTGAACTGAGCATCTTGGATGGATGCAAATGAATGCAAATAAAAGAAAACAATAAATACATTTATTAAGACACATAATAGGACTTATAAAAAGGTCAATGTTGGTTCTCTAACTTTTTAAGAAGGCAGCTGTGTAGAGTTTATTTGTTAACTATGTAACTAATATTATCAGTATTTTCACCCAAAAAATTCAGCTTTGCTCAACTTTACACACTATACTGTGTAACTGTAGACAACAGTGTAATGTATTATTTCAACAGTAGAGCCACTATAAGTTACTAAGTAAACATTCCTGGGCAGCAAGATGGCTAATAAGCCACTTTAGGCTTGTACTTCAAGACAAAACCAATTACACTGTTAATGACAGTCTGTTTATGTCATAATATTTTCATATGTCTCATATATAAATATTTTCATATATATATTCTTTTTTTGTAATACTAAGCAGATTTAACTGGATAAAAACACCAGAAAAGTATAAAGAATAGTTTTCTGCAATCAGTACTAAACAATGTACGAAAATTATAATTGGAGACAACTATAATTCTGAAAATTAGTAGAACAAAAACTAACAGCTAAAAAAAGATCATTACAAATTTGCGTTATTCAGGTCAACTCATGCTCTTACCTGAAGAGGTGCTGCGACTGGGCTCTCCTCTCCTCAGCTGGTCAATCCTCGACTTCCTCTCTCCCCCCATGGCCTCATTCGCTGCTGCCGCTGCCGCCACTGCTCTGTCCCGCTCTCGTTCCCTCTCTCTCTCCCTGTCCCTTTCCCTCTCTCTCTCTCTGTCACGGGAGTTACCTCCATGCATGCGTCCCCTGCGTGAGCGGACCCCCTGCTGGCCTTCATCTGCACGGTGGGCGGAGTCACTGGATGGAGATCGTAGCCTGCGGGAGGAAGCCCGGCTCTGGTTGCTGCCCATGCTGCCACTGCGCTGCTGCTGAGGCTGCTGCTGGGTGTCCTGTGGCTTACGCAGCATGTGCTGGGGCAGCAGAGGCTGCAGGGGCAGAGTCTGCATCAGCATGGGTGGGTCTGGCAGCAAGGGAGCAATGTTTCTGCCACGTCTGGGAGGCAGCTCAGAGGGGAGCAGCCGCTCGGTAAGTCGCTCACCTGTAGGGAGGATGTAGCATTAGAACTTCATCTACATTACTACACTTAGACATATCGGGAGTATGAATCTCTGACCTCACAAAGACCTCAGTGAGTAATAAAGGCAGAGGACATATAGGAAAGGCTGGTCTAGCCTTATCCCAAGACCAACACCAGACCAAACACCACACTTGTGTTTCTTCTTGTACAACTCGGAGAGCCGCCTGACTGGCAGCTGCTTTAGATGATGCACTTTCTGAATCTTGTGTACAAGTTGTGCACGAGCTAGCAGTGAAGGGTGAATGCATTACTTTCCAAATTCCTGTAGTGTTTGACAGTCAGAAGCACAAGTACAGGGAATGCACACATGACAATTGACTCGAGAAGCTTCTTATTCCAATTTCCTGTTCAACCCTAACACCTTTTCCTGTACAGGCACCTAAATGTAACTGCTCCACCTTTTAAGGTGGAAAAGTCACCAAAAAACAACTATAATAATAAGAAGCCAACTATAGCATGTAGAAATTAAGACGTGACAGGTTTTATCTACATATAAACCTGTTTTGTTTAAGCTATTTTGCACAACAAAATATTTGGGATTTACTTTGGTTGTTAAACATAAATGTTGTAAAAATGTAAAGGAACATCCCAGAATACCAAGTCACTGTTGGCTAAATTAGGTTTACATAAACATCTAAAATGATTATATTTGAAGAACAAGTACATTCTGTAATATTAACTTTAAATATACCGTGCTATACATTTTGACCACACCACCCATTATCAGGTATCAGCAGTCAGAGCACGGATTTACCCACTGCTGACTACTTGAATGCAAACAACTCGTAGTTAATTTAGTCATGTGACAAACATTTTATGAGCTGCCAAGTACTGCAGCATTATAACAAATATCTGTTCTGGTATCCAGGGTGGCCGACATTCAACTCACCTGGGAGTGAAGCAGCGGAGACATCCGCCCGTTCCGGTACGTCCTCATCAGACCAATCACTGAAGTTTGTCTCTATTTTGATAGGTGCCACTGCCGCAGGGCGTCCAGCCATGAGTGCTCTCTGAGAGGGTAGGTCTTCTTTATTGATTGGTGGAGGTGTGCGAGGGCCACGGCGTCTCTTGCTGACTGGGTGCTGGGCCACCGGCTCATCCTCAGAAATGTCCGACTCGGCACCACGTGAACGCTTACGTTTTCGGTCCATGGCTTTCTTCTTGCCTATCTTACGGGGAGACATAAGCGGCCTGGGGGCATCTGAAGGGGCAGCCGAGGGTGAAGGCAGAGGTGGCTCTGGGTTAAATCGGTCTGCAGGTCCCCCCACAGTGCCCTCCTCTTCTTTCCTGTTCTTCTTCAGGTTCTTTTTCTGAGATTTGGTCTTCTTCTTGGCTTCCTCATGGACAGCTAAAGTGGAGTCTTGTCTTTCAGGACCAGCAGACGCAGGAGGTGGCGTGCTGGCATCTCTTTGATCTTTTATCCTCCGAGATTCAGAAGTGCCTGCAGTGACTGAACTCTCTGGATCCCCACGACGCTCCGGCCCTCTTCCACGAGTATCCACTTCCTCATGCCGGGCACGGGTATCCTTCTTTTCACCCCGACGCTCATCTTCCCTCCAGCGAGCAGTGGGCTTGTCCTCAGTGGGTAAGCGTGGTGGGGATCGGCTCGGCTCTTGAGGGCGCACAACTTGACTCAAGAGTCTGTGTTTGTCACCTGTGCCAACAGGAGGGAAAGAAAGTAAATAACTAAATAATTTTTGTTCCTTAAAAAAAATCTGACTATAGAACTGAATCATTTGGCAGTCTGACTCCAGAGTGTAGAAGGACCAACAATCATATAGATAAACTAAACCACTGAAGCTAGCAGGTACCTTTCTCTTCAGTGCTGTTGTAGCCATCACTGTCAGCAGGGCTGTTTTCCCTCACTTTTTTAGGAGAGGGACGCGGGCTGGGACTGTTCTCCACACGGTGCCTTTTGCGTCCACTGAAACAGTTATTTAATTGAATTTAGCACAAGGACAACTTATCAAATGTGAAGAGAAAAATATATGTCTATTTCAAATTTGCTGCCAGCAAAACATTTCAGCAAAGTTGGGATGGAGGCAACAAGACACTGGTGAAGTAATAAAAAAAAACTAAAAATAAAAAAAACTCTTAGTGGAACATCACAACTAATTACTTTAATGGATAATGGGTCAGTAACATGACTGAGTAAAAAAGAGCAACTGAGAGACACCGAGTCTTTCAGAAGTCAAGGTGGAGAGGGATTCACCACTTTGTGAAAGACTGCAACAATTCAAGAACAACGTTTCTTAACTTAAAATAGCAAATAACTTGGGAATTCAACATGTATGTTACATAATATCATTAAAATATTCAGAGAATCCAGAGAAAAACCACTATTGGATGGCCATGATCTTCAGGCCCTCAGGTGGCACTGCATTAAAATCACAGGACAACTCTGTTGTGGAATCACTGCATGGGATCAGAGCCCCTTCTAAAATCCACTCTGTGAAACCAGTTTGTTGCTGCATCTACAAATGAAAGTTAAAACTGAAACACAAAGAAGAAGCTAAATATAAACAGCACACAGAAATGATGCCACATCTGTTGTTTAAAATGTACTGAGGCAAAGTGGAAAAGTGTCCTGTGGTCAGATGAATCAAAATTTTAAATTCTTTTTTAAATTCTTATCATGGATGCCGCGTCCTCTGGTCTAAAAAGGAGAGGGACCACCGGCTTGTTATCAGCACGCATGATGATACAGGGGTGTATTAGTGCACATGGCATGGGTGACTTGCACATCTGTTAAGGAATCACTGAACTATATATAGAGGTTTTAGATCAACATATGCTGCCATCTAGATGACATCTTTTTCAGGGAAGGCCTTGATTATTTCAGCAAGACAATAACAAATCACATTCTGCATGTATTACAGCAACATTGCAGCATAGTAAAAGAATCCAGGTGCTAAACTGGCCTGCCTGCAGATCAGACCCGTCACCCACTGAAAACATCTGGCACATTATGAAACAAGAATAAGACAAAGAAGAGCCCGAACTGCTGATCAGCTGATCTGCAACAATGTGATTAGGGAGAATATTCTAGAAAAGAATCGAGAAGACCATTCTAGAAAAGTACCAACAGGAGAACAATCTAGACCAGTGTGAATGAGGGAAGAATATTCTAGAACAGCGAAAAAGGAAGGTGAAGATTAAGATAAAGAGGGGGAAAAAAATCAGAAGTAGAATAAGGAGATTATTCTATAACAGTATGAATACAAAGAGAAAACTTTAGAACAAGAACAGAGCCGAACAGCAGTAAGAACTCAAAGAGAAAAATTTTGAACAATAAGAATAGGGACGAAACAGAAAAGTGAGAACAGAATATTGTTCTCCTCATTTCTATATACTCTAGAACAGACTTTTGCCCATCCAAATGAACACATTCTGGTTATAGATTAAGACTGAGGTGTTTATATGCACTTTACTGAACAACCTGATGGAAAATCTCTGTTTATATGCACACTACAATTAATCTACTTAGTGTAGATGTTACCATGACAACGTGCATCATGTGAGTCCAGTCAGAGTGAGATGAGCTGCACTATGTTCTCAGCTGGAGCGCTTATGTTTTTAATTACTTTAAAATTATGGTAGATTTAGGAAAAAGTACTTCACCGGTACTTATTAATGAAGGGTGAGAAGAAGACGTTGTGTTCTGAGACACCTAAGCTGGACTCCCGCCCCACGTCCATCTTTTAAAGTTCAAGCCATACATTTTCTCTCCTCTGTAGACCAGTTTCTGCTCCCACCATGTTGAACATTATAAACCTTTGTTATGATGCAAACGCACATGCACAGAAGGTACTTACTTATATGGGCATTTAAATGGTTATTTTTCTACTCAACAGATTATTTACAGAATTACACACCTTGTTCAGTAGTATATTGTATTCCTAATTGAGGTGTACACATAGACGTATTCTACTCCGATCGAGCTATTAGGCCGATTATTAACGGGATGTTAGGCTGCATGTAAACGTGGCTACTGAGAACAGGGACAAGATCATTCTGGAACATGAATGGGATGAATGGTGAAGAACACTCAAATCTCCCAACAACTAATCATGGCTCTTTCTTTAAAATACACTCACATGTTCTTCCGTTCTTCATGATTGTCCCGTCCCAAGCGCTCATCTCGCGTCTCCTCTCTCCTCTCCCTTCTCTCCTCCCTACATTTTTCTCTCTCTTCCCATTCCCTCTGCCTCTCCCTCTCTCTCTGCTCCCTCTCTCGCTCCCTCTCCTTTCTCTCCCTCTCTCTCTCTCTTTCACGCTCTTCTCTCTCTCTCTCCCTCTCCCGCTCCCTCTCTCGCTCCTCCCTCCCCCTTTCTCGTTCTCGTTCTCTTTCTCTTTCCTCCCTCTCCCGTTCCCGCTCTCTCTCCCTTTCCTCCCTCTCCCGTTCACGTTCTCTCTCGCGGTCTCTCTCCCTGGCCCGCTCACGCTCCCTCTCGGCCTCTCGCTCCCTCTCTTTCTCTCGTTCCCGCTCCCTCTCTCTTTCCCTCTCTCTTTCCCTCTCTCGCTCGCGGCCACGATCCTCTCGTCTGTCTGGCTCTCCTCGTTCACCCCGGCGTTCCTCTCTCCTCTCTTCACGCTCCATTTCGTCGCTGCGGCTCTGGTGGCGGCTGGGAGACGACGCCCTCTGATCTGATGAACAATAATCATAAAAATAATTCCTGTAGTAAACCAAAATAAGCAATAAAAAAATATACCCTAGTAAATACAAATGCATCAGGGGAAGGGTAATATGAGGCAGAAATATCAGTTTATCTGCCTGAAACAGCTGTTCAGGATGTGCATTCCAGCTAATTTTGATATTCAAGTATCAGTAAAAGTTAATGAACATAGTTAACTCCTGTTTAACTGCAGGGAAACAAGACAAAAACATGAAATTTGCATACTTTATTTTACTGTAAATGGCAAATTTGCGTTTGTTCCCTGTACAGGATGTGCTATTGTATTTTCATGTAGAAAATCAACAAAACCTGGCCTGGATGTTCAAACCTTAGAACTACAAGTCACTCAAGGACACAGCACAAATAAGTCAATTTTTAAAATAAATAAATAAAATGTACAGAAGGAGACATCCTTTTTCCAGTGAGATATAAATTAAAATGCAAACTCTCTGATCAACAACTGCGAGTCATTTCATCACCTTTAGTGCAACTATAGTGAGTACACTGGGCACTGATTTTGGATGATTTTAAATGTAAAATGTTTGTGCATTGGGTGGTCAAATATGCATAACTCCTAACCTCTGTCCCTGTTGTCACGGCGATCTCTGTCAGTGTGACTTCCTCGCCGGTCGTAAGATGAGTCTCTGGCCTGCTCCACACGCTGTCTGTCATTGTCATAGCGATCGCGCTCTGCCCCTCTCTCCGTGGTTCTCTCAGAGCTCCTCTCTCTCAGCCCACTGCCTCGGGACTCCCAGCTGTCATGACCGCCACTGCCACCACTTTCACCCTGTGAGGCACGGGACCCTCGAGCCAAACCTGAACAGGAAAAATTAGTGTTTATCACATTTTAAGCACACAAACAGGACGAGCCTCCTACAGCATATTTACTTACAGATTTATTTTTTTAAGTAGTCCTAGAACTGTTAATGCACAACACTATACATTAGAATAGGATTTATGTCCAAATATATTGAAAACTATATTAATCTTAGCATCCGTATACTTAATTTGGTACTTATTAAAGTCTATTAAACTTGGATTAAAAACTACTACTAATTATTTTTGACCAAGCATGCAACATAGAATCAGAGGGAATGCCAGGACACAGGCAGCTGACTGATGTAAGCAGATAAGGTTGTTTGGCTCCAAGTTATTGGTGTTAAATGTGTCAAATTACACATTATTAAAAGAAAGATCAATCACTATGAAGATCCAATGATCAGGTATAAAATCATCTCGTATGACAGCTCCACAGTAAATCAATTTTAGACCTTTTGTTTGTTGAGAGTACAATCATTCACGCTACTAACTACTACCTTCATTAACTTAATTTGGTACTATTAATAGTACCCAATAGTTGACTAATATAGCAATAGTTATTACTATTGTGTGTGGGCACATCTTGTGCTTTAAGTGTATAGTTTTTGTCATCTATATGCTGGAACACAGGAATACTACTTGTTGTTTGAAAATGTACATATTTATGTACATTGTATATCTATATTTTCTTTTATACATAATTTGAAAAATGCCCAGTGCCCTTTACACTGTGTGAAACTTTCATTAAAACTAACCAGTAAGCATGGTCCAAAATAACGTACACAAAGATTTTTCCTTACCATCCATCCATTTTGTTCTAACAGTGAAATGTATGTAGCTTTATATTATTTAATTTTACAGGCAATTTTACCTCAAGTGTGTCTGAGAGAATTTGCCAAGTTCATTACACAGCTTTAAATCTTGCATTGGGTTTAGTTCCTCACCTTTATCGGTGGCATCTGATGCTCGACCCCTCCCTCTCCCAGTCCTCTCGGGCCGTGACTCATTCCTGCTCTCCACTCTGCTCTCAGTACGTCCCTCCTCTCTGCCATGTCCTCTTCCATAACTTCTCTCTTCTTGCACTGATGTGTCCTCCTTTCTGTGGCTGTCAGTCCGCTCCCTTTCTCTCTCTCTCTCTCTGTCTCTCTCCCTTTCTCTGTCCCGGTCTCTCTCTCGCCTTTCCAGTGACTCTCTGCCAGAACGGTCTCTGGTTTCCGTTAGACGGGACTCTCGTGTGTCCTTAGTGTCGCCTAGGTTACGGTGTTGCCGGTCATCCCGCGTGTCTCTGCGGTCCCGTTCAGCACGGCGGTCCCGGCTCTCTCGTGTCTCACGCTCATCTCGTGAAGAGCTCTGATCGATCTCATAGCTGCGATCACTGCGAGCGCCGTCCTTCTCTCGCTTACCACGACTCTCTGTACACGAGAGAGAGAGAGAAGAGAGAGAGCGAGAGAGACAGAGAGAGACAGAGACAGAGAGAGAGAGAGAGAGAGACAGAGAGAGACAGAGAGAGACAGAGACAGAGAGCGCATGATGTACAACATTTCTTAATACTAATACCTCAAGAGAAAGGAGTTTTGAAAGGTTAGAAACAGTTCAAATGGTTATGTTGTCATGGTCACTGTCACTCACCATGTAGCCAGAAATGCCCATATACAGTGCCAGTCACAAATACTGGCACCCCAGGTAAACATGAGCAAAACAGGCTGTTCTTTATCGCTTACCATTTTAATCCTTCATGAACCTTGAATCAAATATGAACCAAAATCTAACCTGTATCTGAACTGATGGAATGATGAAAAGAAAAAGCAAAACCTTATCAGAAAATAAATAACATTTCTCAAATTGGCATGCTACATTTGTTTGCATTCTTACTGCCACCTCTCTTTAGAAAGATAACCACTCGGTGTCTTCCTATATTGATGAAGTGAGTGGAGAACACAAGGCAAAGGATCTATGACTATTCATCCACACAGAACATCTCTAGATCCTTCAGATTCAGAGATCTGCACTACTGGATTCCTCTCTTCAGCTCATCCCACCCATTTTCATGACTTTCAGGTTTGCTTTGGATTACTGTCCTACAAGAAGATTCAGCCACCACCCAATTTAAGCTTTCTTGCTGAGTCAGGTTTTGATTTATTATCTGCTGGTATTTGATTAAGTCCATGATATCCTGTACCTGAACAAGCTGTCCAGGGTCTACAGAAGACAGTGCCAAAACATCATAGCTCCACCACCATACTCCACAGTGGAGATGAGGTACCTTTCTGCCTGGCTATCTTTGTGCTTATACCGAACCCACCTTGTTTGTTGCTAAAAAGCGTTTTTCTAGTTTCAGCTGACCACTGAATACGGTCCCCTTGAAAGTTCCAATGAAAAACTGGCAAACTATGGGGGCCTGAATTTGTTGGTCCTTCACAACAGTGGTCTTTTGGCAACCCTCAGAAACATCGTGCAGTTACGTTGGTGCCATCTGAGTGTAGTTTGGACGTTCTAAGCCAAGATGTCTGCCAGTTCCTCAGCAGTGATCCTTGGAAATTATTCTGCCACCTGAACTATCCCCCCCTCACTGTGTGAGGGGTCAATATAGACATAGGTCTTCTTCCTTGCAGATTCTTAACATATCCATTTACTTTAAACTACTAATTATTGTCCTAATGGTAAAGATATTAATTTTCAACTGTTTGAAAACAGTTGTTGTGTGCCAACAATTGTGGCTCACAGATTTGGAAATTTAAATTCCAATAAACAATAAAGAATGTTTTTTACAGCCTACTTTACTCATGTTTACCAGGGTTGATATTTACATGACCATTTTCCAACCTCTCTGTGCATTTAAGATATGGAACTGAATTCTGTTCTGATTCACTGGACTATATTGTGCCTCACTCAAAAAGTAGTCTGGGCTGAAAGGCTCCTTATAACTTCAGTGTAAATAGCCGGGGTCAGTCAGGTGAATATTTGTAGTTTTTTTTTCTGATATTACAAAAACAATTAATTCAAAACGGTCTGGAGTTAATAGCACATTTGAAAATTTAACAAAGTTTATATACTAGATCAAAATGTAACTTTTCAGTTTTTCATGGCATTAGCACTTTAAACAGTTGATTTACAGAATCATTAGCAGAGCATGCAGACTCCTGGACCAGGACTGCAAATGACTATATTAGTGCAAGCAGAGTAGGTTTCAAAATAAGCTTCATCTATGCATCAGTCTACTCTCTCCTACCGTCTCTACGCTCGGGGCGCCTGTCCTGGGCAGGGCTCCTCTCCCTCTCGCTCCGCCCCCTCTCCCGGCCCTGTGAGTGGTGTCGGGAGGCGGGACTGGAGCGTCCACGTCCGGAGGGTGATGCCTCTCTGTGGGGAGTGGGAGGTGAGCGGGACCGTGAACGGCATGAGGACTGAGCAGGAGGTGGTGAGGATGAGGCGGGAGGAAGAAGGTCACGTTGGTAGGATGGCGAGGTGGAGCCACGGCGCCGGTGTGGGGAAGGAGTGTGGCGCTGGTGGGAAGAGCCAGAGTGAGAAGAGGGGGAATGATGTTGGGGGCGGGATACAGGGGAGGGGCTGCGGTGATGACGAGGTGGGGTACGGGACCTGAGAGGAAAAAAAACATTGATATATGATGTACCATGAAAATATCTTCAAGCAATATGATGCAAGCCATTTGTCATCTGAGATCCTCTTAGTTGTCCTGATTTATTAGAACAGTCCTCTCATTCTCAGTGGAGATTCTACATTAAAGATGATCTTCAGTGCATGTTTGCTCACCTTTGGGGTGAAGACTGTTTTTGGGTGGCAGGTTTGGGAGATGATGACTTTCTCCTTGTCGGGGGAGATAACTCTCTAGAAGGGGATGACACGCTGCCTGAACGTTCCTCTGATGTCACCGACCGCTTGGCCTTGTGGGAACTGTCAGAGCGGTCCCTGCAATGACAGCCAGGTAAAAAACCTCAGGTTAACATATGACCATAATTCAACCACAACTACATACTAAGAGTCTCTGAACTGCATGACTATAATTAAATCTCCATCATACGGCCAAAGCTATAAAGTGTACATGGTATTTGTACAAAAATAGAAAGTTATTATTTCAACCAAAGCACTTCCTTGCATAAATGCTGTACCTGCGCTTCTCTTTCTTCTCCTTGTGCTTCTCAGTGTCCCTGCTGCGCTCCTTGCCCTCTTTTTGTTTGTCCTCACTCTTCTCCTTGTTCTTGTGCTTGCCCTTGTGCTTTTTGCCTCCCACAGGCAGCTCTAAGGGCACAGGCGGTGGTGGACTGGGCGTCCGCGGACCTTTCTTCTTACCGTGTCCAGTCTTGGATGATCTGATCAAAGAACAGGGAGTCATTGGGGTTCTTCCTGAATTACAGTCAAAACTATTTTGCCATTTCTTAGTTCACAGCTAAGGCTTTTAAAGCCTTAAATCTCTATGTATGGAGCACATTTTAGCTCCTCACCATCACAACTACCAAACCTACATATTAGTTTTACAGTACCTAATTCATAGTAGTTACAGAAAAAAAAAAATCATAGAAATTACTTAGTAGTAAGCACGGAGATTCAAAGGGTTAGGTAATCTCAAATACTCATGTGATTTGTGACACTGTATTCTATAAAGGTAAACAGACATACAGAAAAAAACAGACGAAGGCAAAGGCTACTACTGCTTTTGTCCATTTTTACTGATAACTATGTCATACAGTCAGAAAACAATCCCTTGCTCTTCACATCCTAAAGAACTGCTTCACATGTAGAGAATGCAAGCCAAACCTGACCTACACTACTCACCTGCTCTCAGTGTCTTCCAGCCTGCTCTGCTCCGCTGCAGGAGAGGAGATGACCGAAGAAGAGGTGGACGTCTTCTTCTCTTTCTTGCCCATGCTGCCGCCTTTCCCAGCAACCTTGCGTTTGGGGGATCCGGCTGATTTGCGGGATGAGGGTGAGCCCTTGGAACTGGAGCGTTCAGGCGAACCCTGACATAGTAAACAATAACAGTATGCTAAACAAATAAACAATAATACAAAGATATGTGTGTGAAATCAGCCAAGAGGGGCTGTTCAACTCTACCAAGCTCTATTGATGTCTCAAAAGTTATACGGAAAGATTTTGAATATGTTAACTTTAACATAACATTTAACATTTAAGTCAACCTCCAGAGTAAACTAATACAGCATGTAGAATTGGAGCTGGAATTGAAATTGGAGAATTGGTCTTTCTTAGACTGTATAAAACACGGACATACCCGCTCTTTGGAGGTGCTGCTGGTCCTGGTCTTATTTACAGATTCCTGTTCCAAGAGGACAATTAGAAATAATTTAACTGACTCATTCAATCATTTTTATTTCCTATGCAGCTCATTTCTAGATTAGACAAACCAGGCTTTAGTAATCAGGTGTTCTACCTCTTTCTTGATAATGATCTCTTCTCGTTTGTCCAGGTTCTCCTGCTCGAGCTTCATCAGCTCACGCTGGATCTTCTGCCTCTTCATCTCCAGGGATAACTCGTAGTCGTAGTCACCGTTATCTGAGTCTAAGGAGACAGACAATCACAGACACCAACTGAAAACCAC
This sequence comes from Pygocentrus nattereri, assembly GCF_015220715.1. Classification (NCBI taxonomy): domain Eukaryota; kingdom Metazoa; phylum Chordata; class Actinopteri; order Characiformes; family Serrasalmidae; genus Pygocentrus; species Pygocentrus nattereri. The sequence goes on along the minus strand of NC_051222.1, from coordinate 26,699,390 downwards.
TGGTCCATCCTCATTAAAGTAAAATGTAAAATAAACATACACAGACAGCACAGTAATTTTTGTATTCCTCTTGGCATTTCTATATGACCAAACTCAGATCTGAGAGAAACAACCTGCAAAACGTTTGATTAGTGGTTTAAAAAAAATAAATAAATAAATAATAATAATAATAATAATAATAATAACAGTATTGATAACGAGTAATAACCAAAAAAAGTAGAAAACAATAATGCCCACACATGAATCCCTGTAGAAAAATGGCAGATAACTTGTTGGCACTGTTTTGTAACTGTAAATGTGCATTGGAATTCAGTGACTTGGATCTGTGCCAGTTTCACATCAAGTGTCAAAATCATGGTGATGATCAGAGCTTCAAGTATTATCACGGGATACAGCATTAGCATTTTAAACTTAGATGACCAAAAAAGTAATTAAAAGGTAAATGCTTATCATCTGACACCACAGTAATGCATATTTTGATGATATGATGATAGTGAATTTGATCAATATCACCCAGTCCCAAGTGTAGCTGATGGATTTAAGAGCTGACCTTCGCGATTGGCTTCCCACTCTGCTGCTTCCTCTTCGCTGGCTGGTGTACGTTCCTTTGTGATCTTTATATCCTCCTTCTCTCTGTGTCTACCTCGGGATGAATCTCTCTGCTATTCACACAGATTTTTTTAAGTACATAACCATTTACATTCATGCATGTACAGAAATGGATTCTAGTTTCTCTGCTTGCGTTTTTTGACTTGGCGTAGGAGTATTCTTAGGTCAAAACTTGATTGACTTAACAAGTGGTGTAGTAATTTGTCTTACTCTAACTGTGGGTGAAGTAGGTTCGTCTGGCTCTCTTTTCTGAGTGTCTGCATCAACATCCTGTCTCTTATTCTTCATTCTCTCCCGGAGATCCCCAGTGGGCCTCTCGGTTGACCTACACTCACACAGACACACACATGTTAAAAACTATACAACGATCATATTCAGTAAAGTCACAGTAAATCAAAACCAGTGTCACCTGCTGAACGTTCCAGAAAAACCTTTGCCTCTTGATGGGGTTCCATGTGTGTAGCGACAAGTGTTGCCGTAGCTGCAATTTCCTGTCTTTAACCAATTTCTACAGTGGGTCTGCTGGAAATAAAACACAAGCTACATTTACTATTTCTGTCACTGTGTCTTTAAGACTGATCTACAACATGTAAATGACTGCTCTAATTGGCTGCCCTGCATTGTGCCTCATTTAAAAAGCTGTGTGGGCTGAAACACTCCTTATAACTGCAGTGATGGGCAGGGCTAAACCGATTTTTGCAGCTTAGTTTTCTATATCTGGACTTCATGGACTCAGGAGTAACCAGTTCATCAGCTTGGTCCCCAGGGCGACACACTAAAGCCTCACAAAGCCTCTTTAAGTTTAACAAATCAAACAAACATTTTATGAGAGCAGTTAACAATTTCCTATGAACCCATATTGAGACACTGAAGCTTTAATTAATCCCTGTGTACTTTAGGACATGACATTTACAAAGAACAGCTAATCGTGTGAAACACGGAGGAGTCCAGTGACTTCCTTTTCAGCAGTCATTCAAGAAATTATATAAAACGTAAGTTAAAACAATAAGTGAGAAATTAATAATTATGCCATTAAATTACTTTATATTTTTCATATTTATTATGATTTTGTGTTTCAAACTAAGTTCAAAGTTACCTGGCTAAGCAAGAAATGTGGCTTCCTGAGTAAGAACCCTGTTCTTAGGATTACAAGAAGATGAACAGATGTAAACACTATGTGACATTTTAACCTTACCTCAGCAACATTACTGCCCGTGCTGGGTCCGAGTCTTTCAAAAACACTGGGCCGGCGAGATGGAGTGGTCGTGCTGCTGCTGCTTTCAGATATGGTCTTCGAATTCTCCACTGTCACCTTCCGCCTGATCTTGGACATTCTGCAGGGCTTTGGATTAAACATTATAAACACTAATGAGTTTTAAAAATCATAAAATACAGCATCCCATCGCACAGACTGCACACCATCAAGAGCAGAATAACTCCTATTAGTGACGTACTAACTTTTCCAACTTTGTTTGCTGAGAAATGTTCATGTTCCAGTAACAATAAAAGATTAATGTACGTTTTAGTTGTGAGCAATAATGACAAAATTCAATATCGACATACTTCAAACTCATCACAGCATCCTATGGTATTCACCTAGGCACTGAGTAAGTTACTGACCCCACGTTTCTGAACCAAAATTCTGTTCTGAATTTTGTTTCACAACAAAACTAAAAATAAGGTTAAGTTCTAAACAGAGTTGAGCATAAAAACCTGCAGACAGGCAATATATTACAGATGTGTGTCAGGAGACGACTGCATAAAACAACTAAAATAAGTTAATTACTTAATAGATCAACTCCCCTAATCTACGCAAAGTCCTTAACTAACTCTTCAAGACTAAACGTTTTGCTTAAAGGAGTTCAAATCTCCTGGCTGTGCAAGACTTTTGCCACTGTCAAAAACTTGAGCATTGCCCATTAGTGTTCTTATGAAGCTAGTTTAAGATGAGAGAACACTTAAGACGTTGTGTGTTAGTGGACACAGGTCCCAAAAACTTGACACCAGTATTTATGGCCATAACACTGTGGACACAACGAACATACATGCAGATATATGCCTAAAAAATATCACAGATACTGAAAAGCAATACTGCATTACAGTGATATCACATTTCAGCAACACATCCTATACAAACTGTAGAAACACAGTCACTCAGTAACAGGAGCGCAAAAGTGAAGAGACAGTTTTCTAAATATGTGACAAGCAGGCAAACCTTTTATGGGACATTGAATATTTGGAATAACACAGTGTTTATATTTTGAGCACGAATAAAATGTTATGAACAATTACAGTAGAGTAATATGTGAATGTAAATGTCGGATAAACAGTGAAAAAACTGAAAGGACTATTTGCCTCACTACGCCCTGCATGTATCCCTCCGCATTGAGTGGATCAAATTCAAATACATGAATTCAAATACATTTTAAGCCCAAGCTTTCTGACAAAACTATCATAAACAAACTGTCCGACGCCAGGCAGCATTCACATAACCATTTCATGTAATCACTTTCAGCGAGGGATCTTTTAAAGGCGTTAAACTCTGCAGACGTCTGGTTCCCATCACCGCCACTGTGAACATTTACGACTCGGTAAGTTTCTCTGGAAATGAGCATTTCACACCGAACCGTTTTGAATGACTTTGTTACCATTTCAAGCATTTAACTGTGCAAGTCATTTTGACAAATCGGGTAAAATTTCCTTTAACGTTATCGGACAACCTGTGCAGTGAACGGATGCTAACACTGGCTAACCTGGGCTAGCCATGCTAACGCTACATTTATAAACAACCAACAGCGGCGTGGATATTAACCAGAGGAAAAGCGAGGCTATCCTCGCCTAGCGTGCACACTGAAGCTGACACTCAACCCTCAGCACTGCTGTAGCTCAAAAGGTTTTCGGACAAATATTCACTAACATGTCTTTTTATCACCAGTGACTAACTGACTTGCACTAGCATTAGCATTAGCCCCGAGGCCTAGCAACGGCCAGCGCGCTGCGGGCCAGCGAGCGGTCATCAGCCCGCAGACAGAAGGAGGCAACGTTTCTCACCCGGAATTTTATTTAAGCACCGCGTCCAGTTTCATAGACTTGTCGGGGCGGTTATCTTAATATAAGCAACAGTAATCCTGTAGTCGGTTCAGCGGGTTCCCCCACGCCGCCTTCATGATGCTAGCGAGACTACTAAACCTCCTCAACCGCAGCCTCAGCGCCGACAAGAGGACTGGAGGAACCTGGAAACAGCACTGCGCATAACCACGGGTCGCGTTTCAAATGGATCAGTACTCCCTGCGTAGTGCACTATGTAGGTCACGAAATTACGAACACCGTTCGCAAAGACGTCTAATAAACAGTCTCTTGCATTCAGTCAAAGCTGCGAGACCCCCTCTCAACCTATTCAGTGCACTATTTAGACGTAGAAGCTACAGTTTTATGACTTACCTAGTGCACTACATAGGGAGCAGGGAGCCATTTGAGATGCAGCCTTACACGGAACGAGGCGATTAACCAACCTTTATTTGAACTTTATTTGAAAGGGACTGAAAAGAGTAAATATACATACACGTTTGTGATCATTAAAGAATAGCAAAGAAAATGTAAATGAACAAACAATATGACAGAAATTATTATTAAAACAGTACATAAAACACTAAAAAAAAAGAGTTAAGACACATAAGACAAATCAGGACAGCCAATTAAAGTGATTAAGCGGTTGAGTAATAAAAATAACTAGAAATTTGTAATAAAAGTACGTAAATAAAACTAAAAGTAGGAAACAATAAAACAGTAGTGATAAAATGATAAATAATTAAAAGTAATTTTACTATATCTGTAGTTTATCTGATGGATGTCTGTTGTTTGAATGTTCGACATTCCATTATGGAAATAGCACTGATGTCACAACTAGGCCAATTCTCGCTGCACGGAAAATTTCGCAGTGCGTAGGTGTTTATGTGTTCCCTCTTGGTGGGAAGCTCATTTTTTCAATCAAACCAAAGCTATTTGAAAGCAGTAAAAGGATAGTAATTATACTAGCCAATCAAATCTTAAGAGAGGTGATCAGATTTGCCAATCAAAGCACAAATTCAACTGGGCAATCAGAGAGCAAGAGGGAAAAAAATCCACCAGTTTACAGGGAAAATTCAACCACCCAGCCAGAGCTTATAAGGGAACATTCCACTAACCAATCAGAACACAGGAGGGCAAATGTAACCAGTCCAGGGGGAATATTTAACTAGCTTTCAAAATACAAGAGGAAAAATCGTACTAGCAGAAGGGAACATTTCAGTTAAATAGTCAAATCACTTAGAAATTATTTTAGCCTATCAAAAAACAGGAGTAAAAACTTAACCAGCCAATCAGACTGTGAGAGGATAAAGACAACTAGCCAATCATAGAAACAAAGCATTGCTGAAGTATTTCGTGACTGTACAGTAAGAGGTTTCTGAAGCCCTTGGTGAAGGTACAACAAATATTGATTTATTGAAATATTGTGTTTTTTCTGTTGTAGCAAATATAATTAATTAGAATGAATGTGTTGTAATAAAAGCATGAACTTTGGGAAATAGAAGCATAAATGAGTAATGTATATATATATATATATATATATATATATATATATATATATATATATACATTACTCATTTATGCTTCTATTTCCCAAAGTTCTTGCTCGTTACACTTATATATATATATATATATATATATATATATATATATATAAAGACATGCTGTCAGGTCGATTGGACATGCTAAATTACCCCTAGGTGTGAGTGTGTGAGTGACTGTCTGTCTGCCCTGCGATGGACTGGCGACCTGTCCAGGGTGTGTGTATATATATATATATATATATATATATATATATATATATATACACACAAGACTACGTCTTGCTAACCAACACACACAAATAAAAAAGGAACATGTAGCCCTATATTTGTATGAAAATCTTTTTTATTGCTTTCTTTGCTCTATAGGTGTATAGGAAATGTCTGTCTGTCAGAGTTTATAATCACACTGGTCTTAATGCACAAATCACATACAGGGTTCTACAGAGTCCTTTTCTACTCAGAGAAACAACTCATTGAATTTTCTGTAGAGCACGCGTTGCTATGGTCTTGATAGCCAGAAGTGCATCATTGCAGGCGCTGGAGATCAAGCTCGGAGGAAGGAGGAAGCCATACTTTCCTTGGTCTTGGAGCTCAAAGGTAAACGAGTACTTAATCCCTTGATTGTAGGCCCAGTCATCCGAACCCCCAGGAGCTAAATCTGGTGAGAAGTGGATGTGACAGTAGATATTTTACTGTACTCGATTCTATAGATGTATTCTATTCTTATCTGTGTAAGTAACATTTCACATATTCAGTAATAAACATAAAACAGACAAAACCCCAATTCCAATGAAGTTGGGACGTTGTATAAAACAGAAATAAAAACAGAATACGATGATTTGCAAATCCTTTTTAACCTATATTCAATTGAACACACTACAAAGACAAGATATTTAATGTTCAAATGGATAAACTTTATAGTTTTTTGCAAATATTCACTCATTTTGAATTTGATGCCTGCAACACGTTCCAAAGAAGTTGGGACAGGGGCGTGTTTCCCACTGTGTTACATCACCTTTCTTTTTAACAACACTCAATAAGTGTTTGGGAACTGAGGACACTAATTGTTGGAGCTTTGTAGTTGGAATTCTTTCCCATTCTTGCTTGATGTACAACTTCAGTTGCTCAACAGTCCGGGGTCTCCGTTGTCGTATTTTGCACTTCATAATGCACCACACATTTTCAATGGGAGACAGGTCTGGACTGCAGGCAGGCCAGTCTAGTACCCGCACTCTTTTACTACGAAGCCACGCTGTTGTAACACGTGCCGAATGTGGCTTGGCATTGTCCTGCTGAAATAAGCAGGACGTCCCTGAAAAAGACGTTGCTTGGATGGCAGCAGATGTTGCTCCAAAACCTGTATGTACCTTTCAGCATTAATGGTGCCTTCACAGATGTGCAAGTTACCCATGCCATGGGCACTAACACACCCACACACCATCAGAGATGCTGGCTTTTGAACTTTGCACTGATAACAATCTGGACAGTCCTTTTCCTCTTTGGCCTGGAGGACACGACGTCCATGATTTCCAAAAACAATTTGAAATGTAGACTCATCAGACCTGTCAGGGTGTGACCAAAAGCAAAGGAGCACAACAAGGAGTCAATTTGAACATTTATTACCCCTTATGGGGCCACAAGGTTCTGGCCAGGCAAAAACCTCCTTCTTTTTTCCAAGACAGGGCAACATGGCCACTTTTAACAACATGGGTAAAACCATAAACAATCCACAGGGTACCTTCTCCACCAACAGTAACTAACAGATTACATTTAGCTTGATAACGCCGTTTCCCATTTCACAGCACATCACAAACACAAAATAATATTTCAATATTAGGTATAAAAACAGTAATGTTACACATTATTCACATAGCTCTCTGAGTACTTCTGGTTTACCCCCTAGAAAGGTTCCAGATAGTCTAGTCCACATTTCCCAGAATTCCAAGCATGTCTATAAAGACATGCTCCGTAAGCCCGCCCTCCCTCTTAAGCACCACCCACTGACCCACGCTGCAGACATGGTTCCTGGGGACCAAACAAAGAAGGCGGTAAAACACATTTGGTGAGCTCAATAAAGTGTTAAAATGGCTCCAACCCATGGTCTGACTCTTCTCGCTAGTGTGCACTCCTAACATAGAAAAGTTTACATTTTAACGGTGTTAAATTAGCAACCATTAGCACAAGATATGAGCAGTGTTAGAAATGTTCCAAAGAACCAGAGAGTTATATACATAGTATAAATAACTGTATTTCTATACTTATGTGGAGCACCTTAAGCCAAATTTAAAAACTGCCTTAAACTACATGAAATCCCCAGCACACTCCAATACCCAACACACCTTAGTGGGTCATCACATTTCCCCCCACCTCTGAACGCTGGCAAGGTAACCTTGACAGAAAGTCAGCAATCACTGTCTTATCCTGGTCGATGTTTGATAAAGTGACATGGCTGCATAACCACATACCAACGGGTTAAACGGGCATTTGTGTCCTTCATTCTGTCCATCCATTTAAGGGCTCTGTGGCCCGTTTCCACAACAAAGTCTCTTCCAAGCAAGTAATATCTGAGAGAATCCAAAGCCCATTTTAGTGCTAAACACTCCTTTTCCACAATAGAATAATGGGTTTCTCTGGGGTAGAGCTTTCGACTTAGATATACAATAGGATGTTGTTTTGTTGCCCCTGTCCCAACTTCTTTGGAACGTGTTGCAGTCATCAAATTCAAAATGAGTGAATATTTGCAAAAAACAATAAAGTTTATCCGTTTGAACATTAAATATCTTGTCTTTGTAGTGTATTCAATTGAATATAGGTTGAAAAGGATTTGCAAATCATCGTATTCTGTTTTTATTTGTTTTACACAACGTCCCAACTTCATTGGAATTGGGGTTGTATAAAAAGATTATTTCCATTTTATGGTGCTTCACTTTCTTTTAATCTACTCCAAGAATCCTATAATAGACATGGGAGACAGCAACTTGACTGAAGTTAAATTAAACCAGTTAATCATAAAAAGCATGGGGTAAAAAGCAATTTAACTGGCTTATTCAACTAACTCAGATAAACAAAAACATTTTATATCAATTTAAAAAGAATCAAATTAGCTTCTGCCCTGGTCCTCTTCACAGTGTAGGTCCAGATTAGAATAATACATCCTTGAACATATAAAGTCTGGAACTATCCAGACAGCCTTCTAATTAGTGAATTCAGCTACTTTAAGGTGCGTCCGTTACTAAACAAACACCTATAATCTCCCTGAAATAGAACGACCAATAGAGTAGGGAGCAGCCGTAAGTTTAAGGTCATTGTGCCCACCACTGGACTGTGGCAGTGTCTACAAATGCTTGAACATGATCAGGACAGAGGTAGATCAAGCTTACATATTGTTTTTGCTCCAGCACCAAACCGATACAGTTTCCCATAAAAACGACGTATTTTCTGGGATGCATCTTTTACAAGGTCAAGCTGTAAAAAAGCACACACACACACACGCATGCATGCACGCACGCACACACACACACATGGTTATTTATCACATTGATCTGAGGTTGGTCGATTCTATTGTGAGGCTTAAAATTTGAATCTGGACAGGACAGTTGATCCAAGATTAAGTGTGTGTAATATGAAGCTGTAATGTTTGATGACAAATTACATCACAAAATGGTATTCTGAGCACATCATAGCTATTGTCGATACTTTTTTGAATAAATCAAATCAAATTCATTATTGGCATGACAGGATATGGGACCTATGTTGCCAAAGCCGTGCATGTTAAATTATCATTAAAATATAAATGAATAAATAGGCCATACAGATAAATAATTAAAACAAAGCTATAAAGTTTAAAGAGGTATAAATAGGGTAATATATATAAGTATAAAATTAATATGACATGCAAAAAAACGCAATACTAATAATAAAAACATAAAACATGCAATCGGGTAAATATACATGTGAACATCAGGAATTAGAAATATTATAATATAAATATTACATACAGTAACTTGACTTGAAATAACTGAAGATATGCTATGTTACATCTTTATCTCTGATTTTGTGGCAGTTCTGAATAAATACGTATTGTTTATTATTGTCAATTATGATTATTTGTGATGCACTTTACAGGCTGCATGTATACTGTTGTCCCTCACATTCAGTTACATCTGACACTATCAATGATTTAAATGATTAACTGACAGTAAAATATTGAAGTCACCTGTTTTTCACACCTTTTCCCCCAAAACAGACTACAAAAACAGGCCATGGGATTTACAGTAATATCACACAGCCAAATACTCTGCTATTATACTGTATTCACAGTCTCTGAGTTTGTGTGACTGTAGAATGACTGTTTCTCAAAAGTTTCAGATTTCTCTGTGGTTTTCAAAAGGTTCCCTGTTATGAAATGAATGGCTTCACTTTTGCTGCTCACACAACCCCAACTACAGCAACAGCAGAGATCACAATGTCAAAAAACTGCATACCAATAAGGAGCTTTGAAGCTTGGATGCTTGACTATTAAGCCATTACCTTATGTATCTTATCTTTGATTATTCCTGCTGCCTTTTATTACTCTGAACAAAAATTAGTCTAGGCCTGTCACAATTGTTGCATAACGGTGTCGGCAGCGCGCCCAACATTCGACATCAGAGGTCAGCATCCCTCAAAGTCTGAGGCTGTGTCGGTCACTCATTCCCCTCACCTGTTTCCTCCTTCACTAATCACCTCTCCTTCAAATAGCCCCCTCCAAACATCTCTCATTATGAAGCACTGCCCGTTTTTATCTCCTTGCAATCCTTAGCCTCCTATTTTTTTTTTTTTTTGATGTTGGGTAATTTTGAACGTTTGTGCTGGCTTTTTCCTCTCTTTGCTTGTTTGCCTGAGATTTTGTCTCTTTGGACTGTGTCCTTGAATTGGTTTGATTATGTTTTTGATGATCAGGTGACTGATCCCTGCCTCCTACTTCACATATGGATTGACTGCAATTGTTTGAGATGATCCCAATTCATTTCAGATGACTGATCATTTTCCACACTCATTAGATTGTATATTAATATTATTTCTGCACCCAGCAAAATGTGAATTGTTAATGTGTACCTGTAGATGTGTTTGTGTGAATCTTATTAGTTGCATACAAGGAACAAAAACCAGTTGTTTTTCGCAGTTGTATATGTTATATGCCAGTTTGTTAGTTACAATTTCATGATCATGACAGCCTTAAATAATCACTGGTCCTATAACATGGATTTGTGTGGTATGTTATGGTTAGTTTTAGGCACTATTTATTTCATACATTATGCCTGTTCTAACTCAGGAAAATAAAGTAAATGTGATATGTGTCGTTTATTGCCCAGCCATAGATCCATCCTAGATCAGTGTTCAAAGGCCTAGTGTTGAGCACTCACCAGCTCAGCATGGTTTTGGGCCAGCTCATAGGTGTAGGAGTAAGGGAAGAGGAGCATCTGAGAGTAGGAATGAATGGAGAAGTAGAATTTGACAGTGTCTTTGTGGGTGCGAAGAAATTTGGCCACAGCGTTCACCTCCGGCTCGGACTCCGGGTACTGACCGCAGTATATCTCAGAACAGGGATCACTGGAGGCCCCCTCCGCTTCAAAGAGGAATATCGTTCAAGAGAAAAATTAGAATTAAAAACGGCGAGGGTGGGAGCTAAGCAAAAAAATCTAATTCACACAATTTTCTCCTTTCTATCCAAAAATAACAAACATAACTAACAACAAATGAAATGCAATATTAGCTTTTTGTGTGAAGTATTTGTTGTAAGTCAGTTCTTTTGGATTACATTTAATATCACCACTTTTATTCTGAGAACTTTATCCAGGTCTGAAAAAGTAGCCTAGGATGGACATGGATTAAGCCTAGTCTTGGACTAGTGCCAACTGTGATTCAGACTAGGCTTAGACTTAATCTGGGTCTGAGAAATTGGTCCAAAATGTTTCGTCACTTACTGCACCAACTAGCATCAAAGTTTCTGTTCAGGTCGGCTCCAACACAGACACTGTCCTCCCTCACCGACCGGTTCTTCCTCCACATGCGGTTCTGCTCAGAGAAGATCAAAGGCTAATGCTCAAGTAGTGCTAGAAAAATTTAGTGGCTCAGTGGCGGTATGCATCAAAACATATATTTTTTGCTGTATTTTGGCTTAAGATCTTGGTATGAGAACCTCTAAAGACATGCACAAAGTCAGGATATGTTAAGACCTCTGTTCTAGTCAGCTGCCATGTGTTGTGCTGTGCCCCTGAAACACTCCTTATAACTTCAGCATGAGTGGGTGGGGCTAAACTGCTGTAAGATGAATAGGGAGGCATATGTAAATTAGATTTTTTTGTGACCGCAAAAAAAACTATGAATTCACATAGGGGTTGTCTTTACAGCATAAATTCCATATTTTGACTTTACAGTCTGAGGAGTAAATAGTGTGCCCCCCCATGTCTGCCCACTGACAAAGTCTTAGGTCATTTTACTAGGTCAACACAAAAAAAGTATTGCACAGAGCAAATGATTCAGCTCAATAAAAATGATCTAATTAAAATCATATGAAATGCATCATGCACATAATTCCCAAAAAATTACACAGTACCAAATTTTCACTGAAAACACATTAGTGTATTCAATAAACTGGGGGTCCTGGGGGTCCTCCCCAGCACTCAAGATTATAAATGACTTACTGTTGTCCATGTATACTTGTAACCATCTGGATTTAAGACGGGCAAAACGTAAATGTCCATCTTGTCCAGTAGTGAAGTGATGTCAGGGAACCGGTTGTAATTTGTAAGAACCTGAAAAAAAGAAAAAATATACATTTTGAGTGTTTACCCTCAGAAACAATCTGCTTTTACACACTGTTTGTAGCTGCTAACAAATTAGCAATGGTACTTTAGGCCTGCTGAGTGCTTCATTGGGGGTAGGCTCTTACATATCTGATGAAATATTGACAAAAAGCAGGAGAGATCCATTCTCTGGCATGAATTCCACAGTCCATCCACATGGCTTTATCCACCGCCGCCCGTCTCCCTGACAACTACAACACAAACAAACAGAGAAACAGCAACCACATCAGAAATTTCTGGCAATTGAATATTTCGTATTGTTCAGTTGAATGTTACAGTTAAAAAACTGTCAAAGTTTAAACAGAGATGGAAAATTCAGGTCCAGAAAGTAAAAATCCTTCCCAGGATTTTGTTCCAGCGGCCTGGCTTCTCTAGTTAGATCACATCACCAGCAGAGCTGTTCAGGCAGTTGGTACAAAATCCTGGGAAGGATTTTTACTTTCTGGACCTGAATTTTCCGCCTCTGTAAAGGATCACCTTACATAAGGCTACATTATGCAAGATTTGGAGATTTGGAAATGTGTAATTGCACAGAACATGTGAAATAACACATGTTGGGCTTTAGACCCCTTCCCCAAGCAGATTCTGATGACTGTGAATCTCAGACAAAAATTGGTGAAGGACGTGTCTTTTGAGGATATAAGTGATTGATCATCATATCTTCATCAGTATAATGCTGAGTTTGTATATGAGACCTAAACATTGAGCTGGACATTTTTGAGCCTGTGCTTGTGATGTTAACCTCTTATGCTCCAGGGTATATTTTGGTTTGTCTATCTGAATTTACATGACCAAATCTTAAGGCAAAGTATTGAGTAACTGCACAAAATAAATGTCAATTTTTATTTTATTTTTATTGTTTTTGTAAAAGCTCCCCTCAAATTAATAGAAAACGTCTTTTATGATCACACATATTGCTATATTCTTACAATTTACTGCTGAAAGCCAGAAATCTTTGATGCTCTTTGCATTATTTTATAAAAAATATTTTTTACAGAGTAGATCACTGAAGACACATAATCTGTAATTATAGTTATAACTATAATTATAGTTTATAACCCAGATTTGTGGGAAAAATGGGTCATCTTTCAGTAGACAAAAAAAAATTGAGAGTTCAGTTTCTTCTGTTATAGGGGTCTAAAATGATCATCTATTTGACTGGAAAGAAGAGTTACAGCTCTCATATGACATCCACTGTTTGAATGTAGCTTATGAAATATGAAATTTATGAAGAATATGACAAAGTGCGTTTTGGAACCACTGGTGGTTCCAGGGAACATAAGAGGCTACTGCATACAGACGTGTGATGTGGTCCAAATAACTCCCGCCAAATCCAACTTGATGTCTCTGCCTTTTTGGGGTTTTTTTGGGCTGTAAGGTGAGTTGCAGCAGCGTATGCACATCATATATTAGCATGTTTTTCCTCCTGCCACTTCTATGAATTTTAACACAAACATTTCACTCAGTGCAGCTTTATAATGTTTGCTACCAACTGGGTGTGAAAGTCATTTAGAGGCTAATTAGTAGCAAATACTAGGTACGCTATTCAGTTAGTAGCAATTAATCACGCTAACATTTACCTTCATGACTAAAAGTGGATGTTTCTCGAATGATGACCCAATCATAATGACCTCCACCATCTCGGGATGTTCTTGCCTTGTTTTATTTATCCAGTGATAGATCTGTTTAACAAATGGAACGGTAGATTAAAACAATTCCAAGACAGGGAATAAATGGTTTGTGATTCAAATGTGTCCAGTAGTTACGCAAGAATAAAATATGTAACATCAATCATTGACTAATTCAGCTGATTTTATGGTGAAAAAAAAAAGCCTTACATCTTCTAAAGAGTAATATCGGTCAGCGTTTGCGCTGCTGCTGCGAGGGTCTGCTGTTTCATTTCTGGTTTGTTGCTTCATCAGCTCCTGTGCGTTTTCCAGTAAAACCCTGTAGAAAGAGCACATCTGAGATCCGACACGCAGAACTGAGATCACGTCTGATGATTTCTAATTTGGATGAAAACGAGTAGGTCTTCGTGGATAGTTAAGTGCAGGTTCTACGTTGAAAATCCGGTGCTTTGTATGTACAGGATTCACATGTTTCTGCCAGCTGCACACGGATGAAGTGTGTTACATCATTACAGTTCCTCCTTAACAAGCACTGAGGTTTGACATTTACATCAAGAGGCATTTTTTTCCAATGCAGATCAGCTCTCTTAAAGGGGAATTCCACCCATTTTGCAAAATTGCTGCATATTTCAATGGTTAAGTTGTAAACAAACTCATTCAAAGTGGTCAGATATGAAATGTTCTGCTCCAGAGAACCTTACAGATTCAGAATTGTTCACAGTGGTGGTGATAGGCACCAGACTGAGAAAGTTATAGGAAGTGGTTATGAAGAATACGCTGCCTGATGTCTGACAGATTGTTTTGTGATTATTTTTTATAACATTTTGGCTTAAAATGTATTTGAATCCATTAATTTTAATCCATTCATAGTGGAGAGGTACATGCAGGGTGCTGTAACGTAAATATTCCCCAAAGAAATCTGTTTTATAGCACTAGTTGATCATCCTGGAGTTTGTATATGTGTGTCTATCTGCCCTGCCAGAGACTGGCAACCTGTCTAGGGGGTGTCCTGCCTTCTGCCCAGTGACTACTGGGATATGCTCCACCTCCCCCAGGAGGATAAGTGTGTGTGTGTGTGTGTGTGTGTGTGTGTGTGTGTGTGTGTGTTATGGTTTACAGTATTTGTGTTTGAAAGCTAGAAACCAACTAGCCACCTCAGCCACTTACACTAACTTCGGCATGTTAGGTTCAGTATTATTTTAATGAGGCTGACTTACTGTACCTGTAGGTGATTTTATGCTTGTCCAGCAGGTCAGTGACATGGTTCACACCGCCTGAATAGATGTAGAGATGGACCTCTGTTTCTGCAGTGATGTGCCTGGGTGAAGCCGGTTGCCATAGCGCTGTCTGATACACAGCAAAAGTTCATTAGATAGGACCCCAGTAATGAGGATGCTTCATACACTCAGTAACACAGTTCAGTTTCTTTTTGAATTAGAATATTATTGGAGGGGAGATAAACAAATAAAATATAATAAAAACAGAGCAAGTGCCAAGGTTTTATTTATTTATTTATTTTATTTTTTACATTTTATTCCTCCAATATATTAAAGTCAGCAAAGCAATAGAAACTTAATAGGCAGAAAAGTGCCACAATTGAGTTTTTTTAGAGGGTGTTAACATATTTTCACTCAAATAACCTAAATTAACTAAACATTACACGACTTACATCGGGGGACTTTTGTTTGTGAAGCTGAAACAAAACTCAAACACACGTTCTGCGTGTTTCCAACAGACTGTATGTTGAAAAGGCATGTTGCAGGCATTTTTGTTACAGGCCTGAAAATCATTAAAGCTTTGCTTAAACATCTGGAATGGAAGCATTTAAAACAGTAACTTGCACCTTAAAACACTGTAAATCAATTTTTACAACAAAAACAATAAAACACCCAAGCCAAGCTTTTTAAAAGGGCAGTGACAGCAGATTGTCAGAGCAATCACTATTGCAACCCAGATACTGACCTGCGCCTTTCATGACCTGGACTCACCATAAACGCCCAGTGTGCAGTTACTTCTGCTGTAGGTTGGAGATGAGCTACCCGAGCTAGCTAAGCCAGCTCATAATGAACAGCTGACACAGTTACCTGAGTGTCAGTCATTACCGTCCTCTAACATGCTGATTTATGGGTTTGCGGACTGAAGCGTTTAACTATCGACACAGAAGACGTCAGAAAATATTACATTTAAGCAACGGAGCGCGAGAGGGAGTGCGCTATCCCGAAATGACGTCACGGCTGTGATTCGCGATAACGCGCGACCTCGAGTGCTCTGCTGCTTTTATACAGCAGTTAAATTAATAAAGCAGGACATTAATAAACTAATATGTTCTAAATAATAGGTTTTAATGTCAGCAGCTCCTCCCGCCAAATTATGGCTCCTTAACTAGCAGCGCGCTGCCACGTCAGAGTAACGAGCCCCGCCCACTCGCCGCGCGGCCGGCAGTTCGCTCTCCAGCTCCTCACACTGAACTCCCGAGCTCTCGTCACCGCCGATTAACCTCTTTTTGCCGTTTATTGGGTCAGTTTTATGGCTCAGTCTGATTTGGTCAGACTCTGAAGATCAGACGACGCGTTTGGCGACTGGTATTGGGTTCATTTCTGGCTGATTCCAGGCTGTTTAGCTGCTCTTCTGTCACAGCTGCCGACCGAAAAGCTGCTCAGTGGTGGCGACAGTTTGGGGATGTAGTGTCGCCTCATCCTCAGAGTCTGACCAAACCGGCTGTCCGTCAAATGTGATCTTAAAAGTGTCCGTTGTCTGTTTGTGCGCGAAGTAAGAAGCACGTCTTAGTGGAGTGATGAAATACATGAGGACTTGTTTGTCCGCACAAATACCCAGATATTCCACTGTAACAGTATAAAGTGGACTCGGCGCGGAGCCTCTCGGCTGCTTTCGGGTTGTAAACACAAGGCGTACCGACAGCCGTTACCATGGAGACTGGGTGGGCGGAGCCTTCTGCAGCGCGACTTTCCATTGGCTAAATCGTCTGCTGGCTGAACTTGACGGGCGTTTTATGCACGCAGAGTAAATCAACTGCTAAATCAACCCCCTTTTTCCTTCAGTTACCCAGATTTTTCAAATCATCCTCTGTCGGAGCTGCATTTGCTGTGTCTGTAGCCTAAGACTGATTACCATGGCTGATCAGTTCAGTTTTCCTGTGCAAAGAGCAAAACACGTTTATCATAGAGGCTCCAGCTCCTGTGGTGATAAGACCTCGAGTCAGATAAGGTGACAAAAAATTGTAATAAGGCATTACAGCATATTATTTATGCAGTTCTTACCTGGTTACAGCTGGATATGTTCTTCAGTACATTCACCTGTTCTTCAGTTGCAGCTTTGATGGAGAGAACTTTTTCACTGTTTCACAGAAGAAGAGAAAGAGGGCTTTTTGTGGAGCTCATGCATTTTAATCAATATAGACATTTTCGACTAGCATTGTATTATATTATATTATATTATATTATACAACTATTATATTATATAATATGTATATTAATTATACAAATTCCATTGAAGTTGGGATGTTGTGTAAAACATAAAAACAGAAGATGATGATTTGCAAATCCTTTTCAAACTATATTCAATTGAATACACTACAAAGACAAGATATTTAATGTTCAAATGGATAAACTTTATTGTTTTTTGCGAATATTCACTCATTTTGAATTTGATGCCTGCAACACGTCCCAAAGAAGTTGGGACAGGGGCAACAAAAGACTGGGAAAGTTGAGGAATGCTCAAAAAACACCTGTTTGGAACAGATGAACAGGTTAATTGGAAACAGGTGAGTGTCATGATTGGGTATAAAGGGAGCATCCCTTATAGACTCAGTCGTTCACAAGCAAGGATGGGGAGCGACGTTCACCACTTTGTGAACAACTGCGTGAGCAAATAGTCCAACAGTTTAAGAACAACGTCTCTCAACGTGCAGTTGCAAGGAATTTAGGGATTTCATCATCTACAGTCCATAATATCATCAAAAGATTCAGAGAATCTGGAGAAATCTCTGCAAGTAAGCAGCAAGGCAGAAAACCAACACTGAATGCTCGTGACCTTCGATCCCTCAGGCAGCACTGCATTAAAAACCGACATCATTCTGTAATGGATATTACCACATGGGCTCAGGAACACTTCAGAAAACCACCGTCAGTGAACACAGTTCATCGCTCCATCTACAAGTGCAAGTTAAAACTCTGCCATGCAAAGTGAAAGCCACATATCAACAACACCCAGAAACGCCGCCGGCTTCTCTGGGCCCGAGCTCATCTGAGATGGACTGACGCAAAGTGGAAAAGTGTCCTGAGTCCACATTTCAAATTGTTTTTGGAAATCATGGACGCCGTGTCCTCCGGGCCAAAGAGGAAAAGGACTGTCCGGATTGTTATCAGCGCAAAGTTCAAAAGCCAGCATCTCTGATGGTGTGGGGGTGTGTTGGTGCCCATGGCATGGGTAACTTGCACATCTGTGAAGGCCCCATTAATGCTGAAAGGTACATATAGGTTTTGAGCAACATCTGCTGCCATCCAAGCAACGTCTTTTTCAGGGATGTCCTGCTTATTTCAGCAGGACAATGCCAAGCCACATTCTGCACGTGTTACAACAGCGTGGCTTCGTAGTAAAAGAGTGAGGGTACTAGACTGGCCTGCCTGCAGTCCAGACCGTCTCCCATTGAAAATGTGTGGTGCATTATGAAGCGCAAAAAACAACAATGGAGAGCCCGCAAAATGTTGAGCAACTGAAGTTGTACATCAAGCAAGAATGGGAAAGAATTCCACCTACAAATCTTCAACAATTATTGTCCTCAGTTCCCAAATGCTTATTGAGTGTTGTTAAAAGGAAAGGTGATGTAAAACAGTGGTAAACACGCCCCTGTCCCAACTTCTTTGGAACATGTTGCAGGCATCAAATTCAAAATGAGTGAATATTTGCAAAAAACAATAAAGTTTATCCATTTGAACATTAAATATCTTGTCTTTGTAGTGTGTTCAATTGAATATAGGTTGAAAAGGATTTGCAAATCATTGTATTCGGTTTTTATTTCTGTTTTACACAATGTCCCAACTTCATTGAAATGGGGTTGTATTCTCTCAGACACAAAGCATTTGTTTATGGCTGCAGGTTGAATGAAATCCTGATATTCTCCACTTGGACTTTGCCCATTGAATGTCCAGCAAACTAGCATGTGTCCAGTCTTTTTCACAGCAATATCCATGACTTTTAAGGCTGATACTAGAAACTCAATGCATTCAACAGGATTAATATTCCCAGGATTTTAAGTTGAATGTTATAATAAGGAGGACTGAATCTGGTAGGCTAACTTTATAAAACTGCTTTCGACAACTGCAGCAGGTTAGCAGGAGAAACATTAAAAGCTGTACTTACTGTTCTGTGCTGTTCTGTCCGCAGTCACTTCTCTCTATAATGTTGTAGAAACATATTAAAAAAGTAAGAAAAGCAAGAGCCCTCATCTTTGGTCTGTGGACACATAACATAGATTTGTACAGCAGAGGGAAAACAGGCAGTTATTGATTTGGAGCTGTTTACTTTAGCTACAAGATAAACCTTGGGTTTCCTCCCCCACTGAAAAGTATCGTACCTTTTTAATGTTCTACATTTCCTAAAAACATGGTAAGTAAATAAATATTTATAATGTAAAAATGCTAAATAAAAGACCCTGCTGTATGGCAGCAAAGAGTAAATCTTCACAAGATAAATTGCTTATACTTAATACTATAGAATATAAAGGCCTACAGTTTGGTTTTCTTTAATAAGTATACTTTACAGTTTGTATAGGCCCAGGCCTGTAAATGCACCACCATAACACACACTTGCTTTATCGAGACAGGTACTCAATGAAGTTATAGTGAACCATTCACAGCGAGTTATTCAGGGCTATTCTAACTACTATTGAACAGCACTTCTCAACTTCTCAAGGTCTTCTGCTCAGAGCAGTGCTACGCGCTGCGATGCAGGTTCAGTTCTAGAGGTTATTGTAGTTGTAGTTTATCAGGTAAGTAGAACTATAGAGAACAAATCCAGAAGTTTGTACACA
Source organism: Pygocentrus nattereri (assembly GCF_015220715.1). Lineage (NCBI taxonomy): Eukaryota > Metazoa > Chordata > Actinopteri > Characiformes > Serrasalmidae > Pygocentrus > Pygocentrus nattereri. The sequence goes on along the minus strand of NC_051222.1, from coordinate 26,679,646 downwards.
AACACCTGGATCAGCTCTAAATGTACACAGTGCTGTTGTGTAGTTTGTGCTGTAATGTTATGTTTAAAGCTAAGTGATACTTTTCAATCCCACAAACAGAGAAATTCCACCTCTGCATTTAACCCATATATGAAGTGAAACACCACATACACACTAGTGAACACACACACACTAGGGCGCAGTGAGCACACTTGCCCAGAGCAGAGGGCAGTCCTATCCACGGCGCCCGGGGAGCAATTGGGGGTTAGGTGTCTTGCTCAAGGATACCTCAGTCATGGACTGTCAGCCCTGGGGATCGAACCAGCAACTTTTCGGTCACAGGGCCAGGTCCCTAACCTCCAGCCCTCGACTGCCCCAAACACAGCAATGATTTAAGATTTTAAGCCAGGCATAAGTTGTTAAACTTCAGCCTGTCTTTAAGCCCAGCTAAATTCTAGATCAGGACCGATTTTAGTTTCATGGGCCATAGTGTGCCATGCAGTGTGAGCAGGGAAGAGATGCTCGATTAACTGTCTTTGTCACAGCGTCAACGTTTCACACTGAAAAAAGTTGACATGGGACACACGTTTGCTCCACGGTGTTTCATGGGACCGTTTAGTAGCTAAAAGGGCCAATGAGAAGATGCTATTTTACCATATTTTACCATTTTACCATTTTTAACATGAGTTTGAAACGGAATCTATATTTTGTCCAGCTTTGTTCACGCGGTTGTCCTTGTAGCGCCTGGCTAAGAACGCTGTCTTACACACAGCCAGTACACTCAGGTAGACAACTTAACTGCACCTTAAAGCTCCATGTTTTCATTGATAAACATCTAGGATAGCTCAACAACTGTTCTATGATTTGTGTTTTTATATAGACTTTGAGGTTTGAGGTTTCGTGTAGACCTCTAGTCTGTGCTTTGTTTAGCTCTATAAGCTGTACTTTTACATAATCCTATAGTTTGTACTTTTTATTGTAGTATAGTCTATGCCTTTGTAGAGAGCAATAGCGTGCACATTTTTATCTGTGGTATAATTTGTTTAATTTGTATAATTTTTGTATAGTTTATATAGACATATAGTTTATAGTTTTCTGTAGGTCTACAGGTGAGACTTTTTTGTAAGCATATCATTAATACTTTTGCATATTCCAATCATTTCTGCATTTGTATCTCAGTATAGCTTGTAATCTCGTATAATCCAGTAGTTTGTATTTTTGCACAGAGCTATTCATTTAAATACAGTTTTATGGCGTGGTGGGTAGCGCTGTCGCCTCACAGCGAGGAAGGAGTCTGTGTGGAGTCTGCATGTTCTCCCCGTGTCTGCGTGGGTTTCCTCCCACAGTCCAAAGACATGCAGGCAGGCCAATTGGACATGGTACATTGCCCCTAGGTGTGAGTGTGTGAGTGATTGTGTCTGCCTCTCTGTCTGCCCTGCAATGGACTGGCGACCTGTCCAGGGTGTATCCTGCCTTCCGCCCGATGACCGCTGGGATAGGCTCCAGCACCTCGCCATGACCCCGAGGGAGAAGCAGCTTAGAAAATGGATGGGTGGACATATTGTTAGTAATGTTGATGGATTTTAATAATTTGTACTTTTTTCTTATACTGGCACCTTTTAGTTGGTATAGTTTGTACTTTTGTATAGCAGTTTTGTATAGACTTATATTTTTTATGGGGGCCATTGCTTGCAGTTCTTTATGAATATACGGGCCTGTATTGAAGTTTTCACCTGTTCTACTCCGGTCCAGCTGGAGGCGCTACTTCCCCCTCGGAGCTCGTATTAAGGTGGAGGAGAGGACTCTGTGGTAGACGAGAGGAAGCTGTGGATGTTGTGTTGTCACTCTCAGTGAAGATGTCGGGCCACGATCATCTCTCCTTCTGTCTGTGTGATTTAATCAGGTACAGGCCCTTTCTCGCCGTGTGCAGTGAGTAGAGGCGGTGCTGCTGATTGGCTGAAGGCTGATACAGTGGCGGTGAATCAGGCTCTGCAGCTGATTGCCGTCTAACTCTGACACTTGCCTTCGTATGAATGGGCGGTTGGGTTTGATTGTGTCTAAAATCAGGTAGAACTTACTGAAAGATGTTCATCACCAGGTGTGTATGACATCAGAGCGTTCCATGTTTTAAGCTTGCGCAGTTGTCACTCTAATTTTTCGGTCCACCTTAAATGACGCCGCAGTTAACGTTACGACGTTCTACATTCTGGCGCGTGTTCAAGCATCGGAATGAAACTGTGGGGCCATTTAAGGTGGAACGGAAGTAAGAGTCAAATAATGCTGCTCGTGTATTGTTTCTTCACTAATTAAGGCCAGGCTTTGCACTAAACATTGCTGTGAGGATTTGATTGTATTCAGCCACAAGAGCAGTAGTGAGGTCAGGTGCTGGTGTTGTTGATCGGTTGTAGATCACTCCAGCTCATCAGGTGATTGAGCTCCGTCACTCCAGAGAACACAGTTCCACTGCGCCACAGCCCAATGCTGGGGGGCGTTATACCCCTCTAGCTGACGTTTGGCTTCGGGCGTGGTGAACATGCACTATATTTCCTAAAGTGTTCACTCACCCATCCAAATCATTGAATTCAGGTGTTCCACTCACTTCCATGGCCACAGGTGTATAAAACCAAGCAAAGAGTGGGTCGCTCTCAGGAGCTCAGTGAATTCCAGCATGGTACCGTGATAGAACACCACCTGTGCAACAGTCGTGAAATTTCCTTGCTACCAAATATTCCACAGTCAACTGTCAGTGGGATTATAACAAAGTGGAAGGGATTGGGAACGACAGCAATTCAGCCACAAAGTGGTCAACAACGTAATACGACAGAGCGGGGGTCAGCGGATACTGAGGTGCATAGTGTGCAGAGGTCGTCAACTTTCTGCAGAATCAATCGCTACAGACCTCCAAACGTCATGTGGCCTTCAGATTAGCTCAAGAACAGCATAGAAAGCGTCATGAAATGTGTTTCCATGGCCGAGCTGCTGCATCCCAGGACTTACGTCCCCAAGCGCAATGCAAAGCATCGAATGCAGTGGTGTAAAGTGCCGTCACTGGACTCTAGAGCAGTGGAGACGTGTTCTCTGGAGTGACGAATCACGCATCTCCGCCTGGGAATCCGATGGCCGAGTCTGAGTTTGGTGGTTGCCAGGAGAACAGTAATTGTTTGACTGCATTGTGCCAAATGTAAAGTTTGGTGTAGGGGGGATTGTGGTGTGGGGTTGTTTTTCAGGAGTTGGGCTCGGCCCCGTAGTTCCAGTAAAAGGAACTCTTAATGCTTCAGCAGACCAAGAGATTTTGGACAATTTCATGCTCCCAACTTTGTGGGAACAGTTTGGGCACGGCCCCTTCCTGTTCCAGCACGACTGCGCACCAGTGCACAAAGCAAGATGCATAAAGACATGGATGAGCGAGTTTGATGTGGAGGAACTTGACTGGCCTGCACAGAGTCCTGACCTCAACCCGATAGAACACCTTTGGGATGAATTAGAGCGGAGACTGTGAGCCAGGCCTTCTCGTCCTACATCAGTGTCTGACCTCACAAATGTGCTTCTGGAAGAATGGTCAAAAATTCCCATAAACACACTCCTAAACCTTGTGGAAAGCCTTCCCAGAAGAGTTGAAGCTGTTATAGCTGCGATGGGTGGGCCGACATCATATTAAACCATATGCATTAAGAATGGGATGTCATTCAAGTTCATATGCGTGTGAAGACAGACGAGCAAATTCTTTCGGCAATATAGTGTAGGTAGGGGTGGGCAGTATGATGATATTTATATGTGACAGTAACAACCTATAAAATATCTTGCAGTATTGTGATGGGACGTGTTTGCCATATCACCCAGCCCATAATATTAGACTCGTGTGCAGCTGCTCCAGAACATCTCGTTCTATATGCAGTGCTCTCTGTGGAGATTATACAAACTGTGTGCAATAAACAGTGGGTGCACCTCAAAGTAGCTGAAATTGCTTAACAAAAGGGGTGTCTGGATATTTTTTGGCCCATTTCCTGGACATGGGTTGAGCCTAGTCCTGGACTGAAATGCAGTGCCGATGGTAAAATGCCGTTCTAATTTTTTTATGGTTTAGGGTTAGTCTAGGTCTAACAGTTCTTTTTCTTTCAATGAACAAAGCCCATGATAGGACCAAAAAGAGAAGATTCCACTACAGGAATTAAATTAGGTTCCTGTCTGGAAGAGCCTGGTATTTAAAAGCACTCACTTCTAGACATGCAGGAATCTGGAAATGTGATGACTTTGATCAGTTCTGATGATCAAAACAAAAACATTATATTCAGATACAATCTTAAGATAAAAGTTTTAAAATGCACATTGTGAAGAAGAAAGCACATATTCTCTGCTCTACCACTGTCCCTCCAGTATATATCATATTTCATATTTTTCAGTGCCATAGGACAGTTTATCTTTTATTACCTGCTGATCTCTGACCTTTTTTGATCCTTTAGGAAAAGATTTAAAGCATCATGATTTAGTTTGATTGATGGAAAATAATATAAAAAAAATAAATGTGTGAGTAGTGGAATACAAACAGTACAGCAGTATAAATGGACCTTTGCCTTTTTACATTTTTACATTGCCTGAAAACTCTTTTTGGGACAGAAATGAGCATGTACCTTATTGATTATTATTATTATAAGCAGTTATAATCCATTCCAATTTAGATGCAGCTGAATCATCCCCTTCAGACAGATGCATCGTGATGCATTTTTACTTGCCATGGCCCGTGACATGGCAAGTCTGAACTTTTTCCATGTGTCTGGTTTTTGCAGGTTGCTGTGGTCTCTGCTGTTACCCTGTTTCTGCCTGTGCCTTGTTCTTACGGGGTTGCTGTTCCTGCTGATCGTGGGAGTGCGGGCGTGGCTCCAGTCCAACAGGAAAGCACGGAGAGCTCGCGATAGACGGCCTGCAGTCGCATTCTTCCACCCATATTGCAACGCTGGAGGTGGAGGAGAGAGAGTGCTGTGGTGTGCTATAAGAGCCCTGCAGAATAGGTACGTCACATATGTAAATGTTCCAGTCGGTAGTCACTGATTGAACCAGCATTTGAACTACATGGGCCAGTACAGAGATACACCTGCTTTATGAAGCTATGAAAAAATAATAAATAAGTCAAGAGATTTTATGTATCCGAAATGATGAACAGTTCTGTAGGTGTAGAACATTGAGAATAAAGTTACAATAAAATTAATATCCAGAATTATTTCTATTTTAAAAGTGATCAACAAATCTGCAGACAACCTGACAAAAACCATCTGTTATCTATTATTTATTATGTGTTTATTATTCTGTGTTATTAATGCACAACCCCAATTCCAAAAAAGTTGGGATGCTGTGTAAAATGTAAAGTTCTAAATGAGTTGATATTTTTCATGAAATGATAAAATGTCTCATTTTCAATATCAGATATGTGTTCTATGGTCTACTATGAATAAAATAGGGGTCTATGAGATTTGCAAATTATTGCATTCTGTTTTTATTTACATTTTGCACAGCATCCCTACTTTTTTTTTGGAATTGGGGTTAGAGATGCAATAACAAAATGTATTAATATGACCAGTGATTCCAAAATTTTGAATAGTAGTGTATCTTTTTACAGCAAGTTGCTTTACAAAATAAGTGTTAATAGGCTAAACTGCTAAAATGCGAATGCAGACTTCTGCCACATGTTGATTGCATTTTAAATCACCATTCATTTTGCCAGTGGGAATTTTCTGATAACTGACTGAAATTCATTTAAACAGGCATTTTGCGACAGTAAAAGCACATTAGCTGTGAGCATAATATAACAGTGGAATAACTTGCTGAGCCACATGACATTAATCATTTAAAATACAGTTGAGCTGCTGCACTGAATCTTAATGCGTTGATTTGATGACTTTCCTTCCTCGTCTCCCAGGTACCAAGATGTGGATTTTGTAGTCTACACTGGAGACCAGGGTGTGACAGATGAGCAGATTCTGAATGGCGCCCGTCGCCGATTCAATATCCGTCTACCACGGCCTGTCCGCTTCATCTTCCTGAAACATCGCCTTCTAGTGGAAGCCAGTCTGTATCCGCACTTCACTCTGCTGGGTCAGAGTATTGGCTCGCTTTTCCTGGGCTGGGAGGCGCTCACATCCTTCACTCCGGACCTGTACATTGACTCCATGGGCTACGCCTTCACCCTGCCTGTGTTCCGCTACCTGGGCGGCTGCAGAGTAGGCAGCTACGTCCACTACCCCACCATCAGCACGGACATGCTCTCTGTGGTCCGGGAGAGGAACCCCAGGTAATACGGGTTTACAACCCGACTTTGCATCATTACTATTAGACTCATTCATCAATTCAAGCTTCTTATACACAGTGAGTCTCTACAAAGAACATGTAGAAGGAAGAGAAAGCTTCAGTGACTTTAGTGTGTGTGTGTGTGTGTGTGTGTGTGTGTGTGTGTGTGTGTCTGTGAGAGAATACGTTCCAAATCCTCTGTGATTGTAGTCTCTCGCTCTTATTTCTTGTTACAGTAAAGGGTCTAGAGGGGAACTGGAGCTTTCCACTTTACCTTTTTGTTTGTTGTTTATTAATTCATAGGTCACCAGCACTGTCCACTGTAGTCAGATGAAGGTGCTGAAGGTATCGCTTTAAGCTGTATTTGAATGAGAGGTCTACAGTCACATATTCAGCATCGGTTATGGAAAAAAGTTGACATGCATTGTTTAAAGTGTTCTATAATGCTCCTATGATACACATGGCCTTTCTAACAGATTGTTATACACTATTGGAAGTGCAGGTGGCAATATGAATGATGTGATGGGAGTAAAGTGAGAGAAATTTAAACATTACTGTTCCTTTCGTCCCTCTTGTAGGTTCAACAACGCAGACTACATCACCAGTAACCCTGTGCTGAGTGCCCTGAAGGTGGTTTATTACTGTGCCTTTGCGCTGCTATATGGGCTGGCCGGCTCTTGCAGCGATGTGGTCATGGTCAACTCCACCTGGACGCTGGGCCACATCCTTGCCCTTTGGCGCGCCCCCAATCGCACCAGCGTGGTGTATCCACCCTGCGACGTCCAGGCGTTCCTCGACATCCCTCTGGAGGATGAAGAGGAACAGGATGCGGGTAAGAAGTGCCACTCCGTGGTGTCGGTAGCCCAGTTCCGGCCAGAGAAGGACCACCAGCTACAGATCAGGGCCTTCCGGAAACTTCTGAACGGGAAAGAGGCGGAGCCTGGAGGGAGGGAGTCTGTGAAACTGGTGCTGATTGGAGGATGTCGGAACCAGGAAGATGAGGACAGGGTGCTGATGCTGAGGGGGCTGTGCCAAGAGCTGGGTGTGGGTGACAGAGTGGAGTTCAAACTCAACATTCCATTTGAGGAGCTGAAGAAGGAATTGGTGGAGGCTACGATCGGCCTGCACACCATGTGGAACGAACATTTTGGCATCGGTAAGAAGCGTAATTGATCTGTCTGTACACCGGGTGCAAATGCATTCTTTCATAACAACTGTTGCTAGGTTGGACAAGCTTTAGAGAATGATGGCGAAAATGTCATGCAACCTAATGAGAAACTGTACTGCACAAAACACCTACGTCTATAGTGGATTACTAGTTTTAAATGACTTTTTTTTTGTATGTGTGTAAAAGTCACACAGTTGGGAAAGTTCAGGTCTAGGTTTTTTTCCGTCTTTTTTGTTGTGGAATTGTGCTGGGATGTTTCAAATTATTTCACTTAGAAAATGAACAGAACATTTGATCAGACCTGGGTTGTTCACACTTTTGCATGTTATATTTTGTGTTATATTTTACCTGTAATCCTATTTTGTGGATCTAGTCACAATTTCTACATTTTATAAATGCTTATGCATCAGCATTGGCAGGTATGTACATGGAAAAATGTCAGATGTCAGCATTGGCCCACAAATCCCATGTCAGTGCATCCCTGCCTGTTCTGTAATAAGAGTTTCTCCAGGTTTTCTATTCACTTATTAATTACCCACAGGGCAAACTGTGGTGCAGCTCATTAACCTAAAGAATTAGCCTTTAGGGACTGGTTATGTTTCTAACATTTCTCTGTTGCTCTGTCTCTCTCAGGTGTGGTTGAGTGCATGGCTGCAGGGACAGTCATCCTGGCCCACAAATCTGGTGGGCCCAAGCTGGACATTGTGGTACCACACGATGGTGGTCCAACAGGCTTTCTGGCTGATGATGAGGACAGTTATGCTGAGGCCATGGAGCGGATCCTCAGCCTGACACCCAGTGCACGCCTGGACATCCGGAGAAGAGCACGGCAATCAGTCACACGCTTTTCTGACCATGAGTTTGAGGCATCTTTCCTGGCAGCAGTGGAGCCACTGATGGGCACTCTGGAGCGATGAGGGCTGGAGAGTCTGAAGGGACTTTATATTCCCTGCTAACAGCTCATGAATACAGACTTACTGTAGACTCTTTCGCATATAATCCATAACGTTCATGAAAGTTAAGACCAGAGCACGGCTGAGCCAACAAACACCAACAGACAATCTAATGTTAGCAGTTGTTTTATAATGTTTAGAAAATGGGAATGTAGAAGACATGGAGAACGCTCAATGGGAGCAAGATGTTCTAGAAATGTGTGAATGGAGCCGGAACATTCTAGAACAGTGTTTGTTAATTGAGCGTTTTGTAGTAAGGCTTCAATGTTTAGTTGTCAACATTTGTTTGGGTGGGGGTTGGGGGAGTGGCAATGGGGCCATTCTAGAACAGTGTAAAAAGAAGTCTAGAATGGTATAAATGAGGGAGAATGTTCTAGGACAGGTTTAACAGAGGAGGTGGCATTCTAGGTATTAGTTGAAAACATTCTACAACACCATGAATAGGTAATGACATTCTAGAACAGGGTGAATGGGCAAGGACATTCAAGAACTGCATGAATGGGGAAGAACATTGTAGAACAAGATAAAAGGGTGAAATTCTAGACCATGTATGAATGGGTGGGTTAACATCCAAGAACAGTGTGAATTGTGAAGGACATTCTAGAACTGTGAATAGTAGGAGGACATTCTGGAACAGTGAGAATAAGGGAGAACATTGTAGAATCTTGTAAATGAGATGAGAACATTCTGTAATGGTGTGAATAGGGGTGGGGCGGGGCTGGGGGGTTATGTAAATTCAGCATCGACAAACAGGTTTATGTTTGTCGGTGTTTGTTTGTTTTGGTGTGCTCTGGCCTTTAGCCAGTATCTACCTATAGACCCAACATTCCTGTAGATTCTAGAAAAGACTTTCATCATTCTGCTTCTAGAATACATGCAAATCCATGTGGATTTTATTTGTGGAAAAATTGTTGCGTCCCTATTGAATTGTGGGAAATGCAGTTCAGAAGAAAACCTGCAGGGGGTGTGTGGAGTAATACCATGAACAGTAATTGATACAAATTCCCCTGCAGTTACAAAAGAACAGACAAAGTGCTGAAACACTCTTATAATAGAGGCCAATGGGCAGTTGCCGAATTCCGTCTTTTAATAAGAAGTATATTTGTAGAACACTTTCATGCATTCATGTCAGGCTGTAAATCTGTACTATTTGCTCTTTCAGAGAGAAGACTGGCCAGCACAGTGGTGTGGCCAGAGGTTTCACAGGCTCCTTCCTGGTCAGCATGAATACTTTAAAATAGCAGGGGCTGTGTTTTATGAAACAACTGCTGGAGGATCCCTTTCAAGGAGCTGCCTAATCACCAGATCTGTTTCATAGTATGTACAAAACCCACCATTAGCCATTCTAACAGAATCTGGTCGTGGATCAACTGTACAGGGGCGCAGTGGAATGCAGGGAAAAGTTGACTGACCTAGTCTCGAGTCTAGTGCACACAAACTGCAAACAAACAAATGGACACTGTTTTGTCTCAGAACACAGTCCTACCTGCTGCTGCTGTAATGCTGGTCTTTATATGTATTTTCTTTATATCTGGTCTTTATATTTTTTTCTCTGCCTTATGCTTAATTTGTTCTTGCTCCAATTTCCATCAGAGGCTGCTCACAGCAGTTCTTCCGTAACTTATTATAGGGCGCCTGCCTAATAGTGATTTACCTATTAGTTTCCACCTTTTTGATTTCTCCTTGAGGAAAAGTTTAAAGCATTTTGCAGATGTGGTTTGAAACACTGTGGTTTATCACTGAAAACAATCTGAATGCGAATGTTTCTTGATAGAAAAGTCGTTTACAATAGAATGTTTACAATAAATTATATAAGTCTGGCTTTGGATGATTTCATTTTTCTAGTTTTAAAGATCAGAAAATAAGAATGTGGGGAAAAGTGATAAAGGTGCAACACTAGGTTTTAGGTCCATAGTCAAGGACTAAATTTATCTCTATAATATGTACCTATATATCTCGTAAATGCAAATATGTACTAATTTATATTGCTTATATAAACAACCACATGCACTGAAGCCATAAGTTTGAAATTCTGTTAAAGAGTTATGCATGTGTTAAACCAGCTGAGCTATAAGTAGGTATTAGGGCTGCACAACATATTGTTGGTTAATTGCAATATTTGCTATAGCAAAAGGCTGCATTGTGCAAATGAACAAGGATTTACATTGTTCAACAATGGCAGCAAGAATTGGTGCAAATAATGCATCCACTGTTATTACATCAGTGTGCTTTTAATTTCTTGCAAGGCATATCATGACTGCAAAAATGTGACCGTATATTCACAATATGGCATCCTGTGTGTATCATGCAGAACTAGAATGTTCAACTAGTGTGTTATCCATAGGAAAGCCCAACTGGGAATAGTTTATTCCTATTACACAACTGTCCTATTATTGATATTACACAACATCTGCAACAGAAACTGAACTCCTGGGTACTGACTAATCTGCTGCTGTGTTGGTATTTACCTAAACTATTGCTCTTATCTCTCTCTCCTTCTCTGGTGCCCTCTTTCATGAACCAATCTTGGCTAAGGCCTTGGGCTCACTACACTGAATTGTCAATCTATGAGGTCCACCTACCACCGACAGTCACGATGGAACCACCACTGACCAGTTATTATTTGGGTGGTGAATGTATGTGCGCCTCCCCTGTGTGTTCGCCCCTCCCTCATGTCTCAAGGCGCAGCGTAATGCACAGATCTGATTGGTTGAGTAGCATCACGTGATTTTTACAATGCATGCGATTGGTCTGTGAGTCTCCTCGGCCGCTAAAGTGTTACTGTAAATGCTATAAAAGCTACGCCAATTAAAATAGGACCACACAGTCAAATTAAATAATGCTCCATAGCTTATTTGTTATGGTCCAGGTCCACATAGAACAGCATCTGGGTCCGGACTCGGACCGCAGTCCACCTATTAGTGACCTCTGGTCTAACTCCCCTAACACACCAAGCTCGCAGTCAGCTGTCTGATATAAAATATCTCACAAAAGTGAGTACACCCCTCACATTTCTGCAAATATTTTATTATATATTTTCATGGGACGACACTATAGAAATGAAACTTGGATATAACTTAAAGTAGTCAGTGTACAGCTTGTATACCAGTATAGATTTACTGTCCTCTGAAATTAACACACAGCCATTAATGTCTAAATAGCTGGCAACATAAATGAGCACACCTCACAGTGAACATGTCTAAATTGTGCTCAAAGTGTCAATATTTTGTGTGACCACCATTATTATCTAGCACTGCCTTAACCTTCTTGGGCATGGAGTTCACCAGAGCTGCACAGGTTGCTACTGGAATCCTCTTCCACGCCTCCATAGGCTTCCTTCTGGGACGACAACCATGCAGACCGAGTTGATGCATAGTGCGGTGTATGGTCTGAGCACTGACAGGCTGACCTCCCACTTCTTCAACCTCTGCAGCAATGCTAGCAGCACTCATGCGTGTATTTTTTGAAGCCAACCTCTAGATATGCCGCTGAACACATGGACTCAACTTCTTTTGTTGGCCCTGACGAGGGCTGTTCGGAGTGGAACCTCTCCTGGAAAACCGTTGTATGACCTTGGCCACTGTGCTATAGTTGAGTTTCAGCGTGTTAGCAATCTTCCTATAACCTCGGCCATCTTTGTGGAGAGCACCAATTGTATTTCTCACATCCTCAGAGAGTTCTTTGCCATTAGGTGCCATGTTGAATATCCAGTGGCCATTATGTACGAATTGTATCCAAAACACCAAATTTAACATCCCTGCTCCCCAGTCACACCTGGAACCTTGTAACACTAATGAGTCACATGACACCAGGGAGGAACGACACAATTGGGCACGATTTGGACATGTTCACTCTGAGGTGTATTCACTTGTGTTGCCAGCTATTTAGACATTAATGGCTGTGAGTTGAGTTATTCTCAGAGGACAGTAAATCTATGCTGCTATACAAGCTGAACACTGACTACTTTAAGTTATATCCAAGTTTCATTCCTATAGTGTCGTCCCATGAAAAGATATAATAAAATATTTGCAGAAATGTGAGGGGTGTACTCACTTTTGTGAGATACCGTATAACATATTTTGTTATAAATACGTAAATAAAGGCCACATGAAAAGTATGAAAGTGATCAGGCATCCCAGCATTACATTAAGCATGGAATGTTCTAGTCCCCTGATAACGGCAGGATAATGGGCCTCTCAGCCCGCTCAGCGTTTTCCGGGCGGCCGGTGGTAAAACAGACACTTATCCTTGCCCAGTTTCCTACGGAACCCCATAGGGGTCACTACTGAGAAACAAACACTGTGAGGAGGAAAATCTGTCCCTTCAGTTTCGTAATCCGTACTCTCAGGATTTAAAGTATCTCAGGATACTTTACTGAGTCGTGGCCAGTTTTCCCTTCATTTCTTTCTTTAGTTATGCTTTGTAAATTTCTTTAATAAATAATTTTAATCTAACTCAGTGTCAGAAACAACATTTTCTGTCAAGTCATTTTATATCACACCGAGTCATTAATTATTTCTCTTTATTTTATTTCTCTTTAGTTTATTTTCCAAAATAAAAGTCTCTAAATATTTACTGCAGTGCAATTTGTAAACTTGACATTTCAAGCATGTAAAACATGTGACTTTTTGTTAAACTTAAAGGCTGATAGATATTACTGGAGAAGACTGTTCGCCTATTAGCTAGCTATCTGTTGAGCTGGGTTTTTGGATGAACTGGTATTATATCACAACAAAGAGCTTTCTTTTTACATTTTACATTTACATTTATGGCATTTGGCAGACGCTCTTATCCAGAGCGACTTACAATTTGATCATTTTTACACAGATTGGCCAAGGTAGTGTTAGGAGTCTTGCCCAAGGCCCCTTTTGGTATAGTGTAGGGTGTTTGCCCTGGTGGGAAATTGAACCCCAGTTTACAGTGTAGAAGGCAGAGGTGTTAACCACTACACTATCCAACCACTATCCATTTGTATTGCATACCGGTAGCGCTGCATTGGTACAACAGTTTTTTCAGAGGTATTTAACCAATGTATCGGGAAAAAAAAACAAACACTTACATTGGTCTTTTGATTAAATACTCAGATCCCGTTTAAATATTCATACTATTACAAACCGTTGTTGTTGATAGCAAATCGGTATGTTACAGCTGCCACAGTCCAAGTTAGATTGTATATTCAAACTGTTCGTCCGTGTTGCTCATTCATGATTAACGCAACTGTCTTTGTTTTGTTTTTTTTACCATTGACATTTTAGTACTTATTTTAAGAACCTCCTTTTGCACAGTGGTAGTTTTGAAATGTTGGAAAACTCGTCAAAAAACGTGCATGCCATTACAAATGTACAGATTTGTGTTCATTAATATCACACTGCACACAACAGAGAAGAGTAGATTTGATCATTTTTGTTTTATATTCGTAACATTTGATTCTCAGGAACGTGAGAAGGATCAATGTGCAGGTTAAAGGTGGTTTAATAAAACAGGGAAATCCAAGGGGCAAGGTCAAGGACAGAAAAGGAAGACAAAAGCCGAAAAGAAGTCAGCAAAAAAACAGGCAAAAGTATCCAAAAGGGCAAGAGCAAAAACCGGTTCAAAGAGCAGGCAACAGTCCAAAACACCAAAAGAAGACAAGGGAATAATCAAGACTTGGTAAGGCAGACACCAAGGAACTGGCAATACTTCACAAGGTGTGAGTGCAACCGAGAGGTTTTTATAGCAGAGCAGAGTAGGGTGGAAATGAGGATCAGGTGGAGCTCATTAGGGTTGTCGTGGTAATAGTGTTAGAACTCAGGAGAGGAGGACCTCTGGTGGCCAGCAGGGAGATTGCTGACAACATTGTACTATGTATGTTTGATTTTATCCTAATATTACAATAAATAAATAAATAAATAATGATGTTTGTTTAGAGTTGGATATGGTGGCTAAGCAGCCATGGACCAACCACACCTCAGACAGCAGTGTTTAGGAAAGTAACCATCACTTTGTTTATTTCAGTAACACTGCTGTGATAATGCTACTCTCTGCTGGCCCTCTATGGGGCTTGCAGTGTAATGTTTAGCTGTAAGCTAGCAGTGGTGCGTTCACTCTTTCACACTGGGTTTCATTATGTCATTCACTGAGCACCGTCATGTTTCCTAACAATCTGATTTGGTCAATACAGACTACTGCCACCAGCTGGCTCCTTCTGGTATGATAAGTTATTTTTTCCGTAGATGCAGAACGCAGGTTTATATCAGCAGTACTCTTTTCTTTTCTCCCACGGTCTCTGACGTGAGGTAATGGTACATTTTAAGACAGCCCCAGCCGTCCGAGGAAAAACACGCAATGTCTCAGATCTGGTGACCAAATGGCCCCAGAGAAAAGATATCAGACCAAACGGCCTCAGAAAAAACTGTGAAAATGTTACACTGGCATTTATATTGAGATACACCTTGGTTTTCTAAGTCATACAAACCAGTCTGTGCTCGACCAGGCTTGTGTTTGGTCTGATACCTTTTCTCTGAGGCTGTTTGGTCTGAGGGCATTTGGTCTGATGTTCAGTTTCACCAGATCTGAGTCATGACGGTGGTTTTTCTGGAGCCTCGAAGTCTTTTATCTTGAGGAATGATGGCGATTCTGATGCAGACGGCTGAGGATGTCCTAAAATGTACCCCGTAGCCCTGCCTAGTGCTAATTAACATATATTTGCCTGTTGGTCAGTTAGAAAAAGAAAATGAAAACTGGAAAATGAAAAGTGAATCTCCAGCAGGTGGCACTGATGTTCGTTTTCATTTGCCTTTTCATTCTGACAGTTAAAGCGCGCCAAACTCAATCACAGACTGTCACTTTGCTGTTGATTTATCCATTTTACTTTTTCATTTTAATTTTGTCAGATTTGCAGCCGATTGCTATGAAAAAGAAGTAAGAAAGTTAAATTTGCATTTTGATTTTAGTTTTCATTTAGTTTAGTTTCATTTCCTTTTTGGCTGGATTTGCCTCCCATATTGGACGGCTGTTCTCAGTTGGCCTTGGTTGGTACTCGTTCTTCTTTGTTGGCTTCGTGTCAGGGCCAACATGTGCACCAGTAGATGGACTATAGTCCTGAACTGCAAGGAGTTCCAGCAAGGTGGGTGTGTCTAATAACGTGTATGCGTATTTAGTGATAAGAGCAGTAGAGCAAATGGCAGTTCTAGGAAGCATGCCAGAGTAGATCTAGACAAAAGAGAGCCAGAGAGAGAGAAGCCAAGTAAAACACACCAGCATACAGGGAAAGGAGGAGAGAACAGAAACAGAGAGAGAGAGACAGATTGATTTCAATCCAAACAAAAGAGATAAACCCAGAGGCATGTCCTCCACTGCCAGGCAAATCTAATCAATAGGGATAAATTAACTTTAACTTTCATAACAAAACTTCTGAGAATGTTAATTTTATAGGGGAATGAACGATTGTTCTTAACTTAAAAAGGAAATTCCGCCAATGTTTTGCAAATGTTGCATAATTTACTTGTTGAGAATTGTTGGTTTGATGTGAAATGGTTCACTGTAGAGAAATGTATCCTTAAATTTGAATTTCCTTACAATGGTGTCAATAGGATTAGTGGTTGTGATGGCTATAAGGCAAATATAATCATTTTATTATTATACCGTTCAAATCCACCAGTGAACCTACACATCTGAGAACCTACACCCTGCACCTCTCCAAAGTTCTCAGTGTCCACTTGACGGCCTTCTTGCCAACGCCAGCAGTTATGTTCACTCACAGAAGGAGAGACTTCTTTCGCTTTGAATTGGGAGAATAATATAAATTCAAAACCAAAAGCCAAATAATTGCTTCAAATTCACATTTAAAACCACTGTTTCAAAAAAATCTGACCAAAATTGCATAAAGGGTTTATAGCTTTTAGCTCAAATAATGCACAAAAACACATTTTCCCAGTTTGTTCTGGCTACTGACCATATGCATATCCCCACAATGACACGCTCCTACTTGGCTTTACCAGCAACCCGATTGGCTTATTTTATTAAACAGTGGGACTTTTCCCATAAACGTGCGTCACGCTGAGCGTTATGAACTAGCCCATTCATTATCAACCAGCGCCCTGTCTCCTCCTTTATAATGTCCCTGATGCATCTCTGAACACTGAATGGCCGTTCACAAATACGTTTCAAGACGAAACCATCTTGAAACAAAATTTCACTCAATAACTTTTAGTGATGGAGCTTTTAGAGGCACTAAACTCATCAGATGTCTGGTTCCTATCATCACCACTGTGAACAATTCTGACTCTGCAAGTTTGAAGCATTTCACACCAAACCACTCTGAATGACTTTGTTCACGTCTTAGCCTCTGAATTATGCAGAAAATGAAAACATTGAAGAAAAAAAATGTACATTCATTTAATAAGGTTTCATTTCAAGTCATTTTGGAACCATTTCAATAGATCCATTTGTCCAGAGATATTCGTACAATGTAAAACAATAGCTCCTCCTAACAAATTAAACAGTGCATCTCTCTTTCTGGAATTATCACAAAAAACTATGACTAATCATTGCAGTGCACAATGTCATGCTTTAATCATGTGTATGATTGATCATCACAGTGGAAGTGTGGAGGGGCACAGAGGGAGGGCCGAATTGGAACCGTGCCACAGAGGCAGTGGAGCCGCAGGGATTTAAGAGAGGCGGCTGCTGGAGTCAAGCTTCAGTTTGATTGACAGACGACGATGAGGTGCCACACTGTGCTCGTACTGCTGCTGCTGCAGTGTCTGGCAGCTTCAGGTCAGTGTTGAAATGTTTTGCATTTAATATTATAGATCAGAATCAGACTTTATTAGCCATGCTGTGTATTTGGAGTTAGAGGATTCACAAAAGAAATGTCTTGTGCAGTCACAGACGTCCATTCCTGAATTCTTTCATGCGTGCAAATATTAATGCATAAAAATACAATATGCAAAGTACTCTGCATAAAGTGCAATAGATTGTATGAATGTATAGACTTGGACTGAGCTTTTAGAGGCATTAAATGAATGGGATGTCTGGTTTCCATCACTACCACTGTGAACAACTGTGACTAAGTTCCTCTAGAAACTTTGAAACATTTGACACTAAATCGCTCAGAATGCCTTTGTTTTAGTCTTAGTGATTGAATTATGCAGAAACTTTAAAACTCGAGTAGACCTACCCTTTATTCCAAGACGCTTAAAAAAACATGAAAACAAACACAAAAGCTTCCATGTCTTTGACTTAAAACATATTGACTGTTCACTGAAATGAAAGTGACACTAAAGTGCAATTTTCCTTACTTGTTCTACATTTAAATGGTAATGAATCTTAATGAGAGCAGTTATATGGCTGTTAGAAGCCGCTCTGTTCATATGCACACAGCCAAAGCTGATCCTACACCAGCACTCTACCTTTACACTGAAAACAGGGATGGCTTTATTTACCCAGACTAACAGTGGAAGCTCAAAGACAGCGTTTTTAAACCTGGCCTGATCTTTGACCCCTCAGGCCTGCCCCTGTTTGAACTGAGCACTAAGGCCGATGGGGCCCTGAGGATGGCGCTGGATGAGATCAACACTCGTTACGCCCGGCACCACCTCTACAGAGTGTCCAAGGCATCAGTCAAGAAAGTGAGTGGATACTATATACATGTGCAAGTCAACTGCATCGACTGCAGAATTAGAACCGATTATAATCAATTTGACTGCAATAGTTTGAAGTTCGTCCTCAATTTTCACATGTAAACTCTGCAGTCTGTCACATCTGTGCATTTGCTGTAGTTCTAAAGGTAATTCTGAAAGAAAGTAATAAAAATAATCATATCGTGAAATTCTTTTCATGATGATGTCATGATGCATTGTTAAGATCTACACCCCTCCACTGCTCTTATAGGAAATATTTGTGTCCAGATGTTCTATCATTAGTCTCAGCAAAGCATTTATTTTATCAAGGTACTTGTACTGTAACTTTATTCAAACCCCTTTTTCCTTAAATCCCCCATTCCTAAAGTCAGCTGTGCAAATATGTGAACACCAGAAAGCCACGCAAACTTTGGACATTTTGCTGTATTTTCTGTTTATTATTTCATGTTTTATTCTGCAATATCCTGTGATTATTTTTATCTTTCAACCGATTAGTTAATCCAGTTTGATGAGGAAAGATGTGAACAGGCTTTCATTAAGCAATCTGGAAAGAGTGCTGATCAATAATAATAATAATAATAATAATAATAATAATAATAATAATAATAATAATAATAATAATACACTAAAAGCAGCATTAAACTGTTTGCTTTGCTTTATTTTATGTGCATTTGCCATAAAAACAAAATAAGCATAGTTTATGCATGCACTCTATTCATTTTTAGTTAGTAAGTGCCCATTCTTAATGTCCTGTTCTGCCCTAGGTGGTTCCACTGGGGAGGAATGTGTACGACATGATCTTGAAATTCAGTATCAGGGAGACGGACTGTCTGAAAAGTTCTGGGCTGGACGGCCAGGGCTGCGCCTACCGCTGGAGCTTTTTAGCAGTAAGCGTCACGTACTTTCATCAGAGTTAATGGGTGCTTAGAGTGGAATTGTGCAGAATTTCTACATTTCTGTACAATTCAATTCAAGAATGTTTAAATGACGATGATGATGTGTGCTGACTCATATTTATTTAGTGGCAGTTATAGGAACCAGGGATTGTGATGTCTACAACACAAATATAGCCGTTTTATTTACCATCAAAAAACACCAGTGAACCTACACGTGTCTTGAGTTTTTCTCTATAATGTTGATGGTGATGAAATACTGGGGAGAGGGGCTACTTTGCCTCATGCCCTGAATGAATGAATAAAAAAAAAAAAAACACTTGGGCCTAATAACTCTCAGAATATCTTAAGCCATCAGCCAGCATGTTTGTAACTATTAACTAAAAAATGTATAAGCTTTCTGTGAACTAGCCTTCAGATGGACGGCTGGTTCCCATCGCTGCCACTATGAACCATTCGGACTGGAAGTTTCTCTAAACAGCACCCTTCTCATCAAACCACTCTTCTTTGCTTATATCTCACTGATTGAATTATAAAACTTTGTGGAATTCCCCTTCGGCTGATGGCACTGGCCATGTGCAGACTGATTTACACAAGTGATGAATATTAAGCTTTACGCTAATTAGCAGATTATGCTAGCACTGTCCAGTTTTCTTTGTGTACCATGCTTAAGATGCTGCATTTAGAGCAATCTGGATACACTTCTTGTGCAGTGCTTTACAATATTCATGTTCTCATCAGGCACCAGTACCTCCTTTTTTCAAGTACAGCATTTTAGTGGACATATGCACACACATTGCAGTTTGTACTTATTGCACTATATATTGATGTGTACCTTTAAAAAGAGGTTGATGGGTTCACACTGTACCTTGCTGCTATGGTTGGAGGAGTGTGCATGGACAGAATGCTATGAACCATCTGTGCAATAGAGTGTCTGGTGTTGTGCCAACAGCAGGCCGATCAAATTCAAAGAAAACAAAATTTTGGACCGTGAAAAGTTCCATGCAGGAACTAAACTCTAGCACAGTTTACTTTACTCTTGCATAACAGTCATCAAAAGAATGGACCTCCCCACTGCTCACTTTTTTTTTTTTTTCCCCCCCTTTCTCTCCAACCCTTTCCATGGCTGGTGGTGGCAGTCGGACGCAGGCTGCTATGTTAGAGCTCGTGTGACTGACAGACTCACGGACATCGTTTCCCTTAAATGCAACCAGGCCCAGAGCTCCAGCTCAGAGTCCAGTGAGGAGGTGAGAACATGTTGCATTTATGTGAGACAGATGCGTCGTCTCACTTTGAGAGAAGACGCATGTGGACTGTATGTTCAAAAGTATCTAGACACCCCTTGTAATTTCTTTAAAATGCACCTTTTTCAGACACATAGAGCAGTTTGTATGATATCCATAGAAAAGCACTCAGTAACAGAATGGGACAATCTGAAACAGCTGCACCTGAGCCTAAGGTCACCATGATCAATGCTAAGAGTCAGCTAGAGGGCTATAAAGAACCAAAGCACCAGAGTGCAGCTGTGCTCTTCGTGGTGATGGCTGTCCATCCAATACCTTTGGGATGAGTTGGACTTATCCAGAACTAACTGTCATCAGTAGCTGACCTCACTAATGTTTCTGAGGCTAAAAATGATCAAATCCCCACAGGAAAGTTCCAACATTTAGTATAAAGCCTTCCCAGAAGAGTAGAGGCCGTTTGTGAAGCATAGGGGGACAAAGTCTCTGTTAATCCCATTGTTTGCAGAAGAAATGCACATATAGTGTATGAGATTTGGCCCATGTTCTGTTAAGATAGTCCAGAGCCTAGAAATGTTCATGACGTATGAATTCATGTTGACAGACGGGCATGGCATGGCATTATGATCCAAATCGTCTTATTTCAAGAGGTAAGTGAATTTACAGTCACTTTTGCCCACTTAATTATCACATTAACATATATGTATATTGACCTACAGTTTGCTGGGCACAGATTAAGCCTGTAATCATTTTACAACTAGTTCATAAACTGCAATACCTCTATGATTATTAATGTCAACATTTTTGCAGACCCTGTACCTGCAACTGTAGCTCCAGCCTTTGAGAGAACCCCACCAATACGCTCTGAGCGTCGCAATGGCAACATCGAGATTCGTGGAGATCACTTCAGCAATCACCTGGTGTAACCACTGCCTGCTCCCAGCATTCATAAAGCATCTGAGAACAGGATCAACATTTCTGCTTTCTTAGTTGTTTTTGAGTATATGGTGAAAGCAGACACTGCTCCATATATGACACTTCTACTCTGAGGAGCTTAAAGACTGAGTTTTTGAGTAGATGTGAATACTGTGTAATGTACAGGATTAACCTGGACGCCACGAAACTAAACTTACACTATGAAATATTTCACTACACCAATCTTTTCATTCTGACATGAAAATAAAACATACCAAAGACAAAAGTTATTCATGTACTTTGTCAGGCTTGCTGCCATTTTTGTGCCCTGCTAACTTCTGTTCATCTTCACCCACATCAGCATTTTTAATATGGCAGCACCGAACCCATTTCCCAGACCCATTTAATAGAGGCACAGAGACGAACTGAGGTATGATAACATTTATACTGCGACCTTACATTTAAATGCAAAGACACTTCATTGCCCCAAAAGTCATTCCCCACGGAGATTCAAGCGGAGGGTTCCCAATAGCACTCTCAATGGCTCAAGACCAGATAATCAACTTCAATAATTTAATGTTTACATTGTCAACAACCCTGAAAAGAAACAAATTCGTTGTATATTCAGTCTTTAAAAACACAGATGTCCTCCCAAGTGGAATACATGGTTGAGTAAGTTAATATGCATATTTTTATACATTTGCCACATGGTCCTTAACCTTCCCTGCCCCCTTCCAGGCATTACATGGTCCAGTATTTTCTGTTCTTAAGGAGCTGTGGTTACCATACTGGATGTTCAGATCATTTCAGTACAGATGCTGACCAAAAAGAACCCTTCGTAAATAGTCATTGGTAATTAAACCAAAACATTAAGACACTATATTGACATGCATATAACAAGAAGGCCCTTTTTTTTTTAAATTACCACTCCTTGGCAAACGATGATGCCTTTATAGCTGTCAAGTGGAACACTGCTCTCAAGTTACAGGACATGAATTCAACCTGTGGGTCACACCAGGGACCCAAAGTCCATTTTTTGACAGATGCACATCTGTTTCCAGGATACCTGAATGTTTACCAGAAGAAGGCAGGACCATTCAAACAAGCAAAGCAGCTTATGTGTACAGCCAGATACTGCAGTGATGTGAATAGTGTAGGTAGAAGAGACAGGTCCAAATAATAATAAGACACATTCCACAATCTCACAGAATGACCCCATAAGCCATTAGGACAAGCTTCTTCACGTTTCGTCATTAATGTGACAGGTCTAATAAATGCCCCTTTAACAAACATTTCCCAAATCTTGTAGGCCAATATTTTCCAATGGACACCTGTTCAAATAGTTCCCATTCTTTTATGCAATCTGTTTCATAACACAACTGCTATCTAGTATCACCTAAGTAGGCTCAAAGAACAGTCAAGAATATTCTGAAGCCCTCCATGTAAACGTTCAACACATTCACTGACCACTATATTCAATCCATCTCTTGTGGGCAAAGGCGAAAATGATATGCCAGCCAAATATTCACTGTACAAACACACCTAACCTCTACTACCTCCTCGAACAACAGTCAGTGTCAATCCTTAAAAACTTCGGCCTAAAATAAAAAATTCTCTTCCCATTTTTTTTAATACGTCTATGTAAAAAAAACAAAACAAAAAAAGCAAAGGCAAAATGAGTCCTCCCTATGACTTCCCTAAAGTCCATGACATTCAACAACTCGAAAAACCAAGGAGCTTTTTGAAAGTTAATTTGAAATTATTTTTTGGTTTCTGTCCATGCAGTACCAGAATGTTGCAGAATTTTCCTTCATATCATAGTGTTAAATTTGTTTTGATACTGAGCGGCACCAATGCGTATTAAAGCCTGAGAGTCATTCTTTACTCTCTCACTGACAGAAGTCACAGGAGAATGTTGTTTAAGACAAGTTCGCTGACTGCTAATCCTTCAAAACCCTGTATATGGGAAAAGTAGGCAGCGTGCAAGAACGTTCCAGTACTCTCAGTTTGTCAGTTTGGTGCTTTGGTCCCGTTTAGGTGGGGCAGGGGGCGGCCCACGCCTTAGTGTTGCATAGCCAGAGATGTTGCTGGATGTGTACCCACTCCCACTGTGTCTCTGCTGGTCAAGAAGAAGCTCTGGAGGAGGCGGTGGCAGTACCATGTCATCCATGGTGGCCACAGGGTCCAACTTAGCCCCAGAGTTACGCAAGGACTTGCGCTTCAGAGTCCGGTTCAGGTCGTCTAAAAAGTTAGGCTGACTACTGCCTTTGGGGGAAGCTGGAGGAGCAGGGCCACCTGGCAGCGGAGGCGGTGGCTCAGGTGTGTTGTTGCGATTGAACAGTGTGGATGCAGAGGTCTTCTTCAGGGAACTCTTATTCCAGGGAGGCTGGGGCTGGGGGTTCACTACGGCAACTTTGGGAGCACTTGCACCTGGTAGTGGTGGTGGAGGGGGGAGGTCCAACTCAAGTGGAGGAGGTGGAAAGATGTTATTCTCAGGCGGGGGAGGTGAGGGAAAATCCGCAGTGGACTGGCGGCTCTGACCCACTCTGTTCTGCAAGGCCAGCGGCAGGTTGGCCAGGTTCAGCTTGCCAGGTTTGGGAGGTGCTGGGGGTCCAGTGGATAGGTCCTTGGAAGGTGAACTGGATGAGTACACTGGAGCAGAAGAGGCTGCACTGGGGTTGAACTTGCTCACCAAATTCTGGCGGGACTCTAGGTATGCGGTTGAAGAGTTGAACTTGGCACTGGAGCTGCGCTGAGGTGTTGGTGGAGGCTTCTTACTCCCTGCGTAGGACCCTAAGGAGGGGGTCTTCATCTGGGAATCTGACAGGGTAGGCGGAAGGGGAGGAGGAGGTGGTGGTGTAGGGCATGCAGGAGGTGGAGGAGGTGGACAAGGGGGTGGTGGTGGAGGAAAAGCAAGTGTGGTGTCTGGAGGAGGTGGGGGAAACTCCGGTGACTGCTGTTGGTGCAGTCCACCAGGCTGCCATTTTGGTTTAGTCTTCACTGCAGGTGGTGATAGAGGGGCTTTGTGGCTCTCTGTATGGTTGGCGGCTGTGGGAGCCACGCTAGGGAACTGGCTGGCAATCTGCTTGACCAAAGATGGTGTAGTAGAGGCCTGGTTGAAGAGTGGCAGTGTCTTTGAGATGCTGTGCTGCTTGGGGAGCGTAGGTGGTGGATGGCTCTTGACTGTTGCAAGAGGTGGTGGAGGAGGTGGCGGAGGTGGTGGTGGAGGAGGAGCTGGAGGAAGGGGAGCGACTGGAGACACTGGTAGAATGGTGCCTGCAGGCTTTGGTGCGGTTTGGGGTGGAAATCCTCCAGTGAAGGTTTTGGGCAAAGCTCGGGGTGGACCTAGTTGCTGGACAGGAGCTGGGGGTGGTGGTGGAGGAGGAGGCGGAGGAGGTGGAGGTGGGGCTGGGGCAGGAGGCTGCTGCGGTGGAAGAGGAGGGGCTGGAGGAGTGGGAGGTGGAGGTGGTGGAGGAGGTGGAGGGGGTGGTGGAGACTGACCTTGACCACTTGGAGGGGATAAATCTCTGGGCAAATTAGGAAACTTCTGGGCCAGAACATGTTTGAGGCCATTGGATGTTAACAGAGGCGCGACTGGTTGGGGAGGAGGTGGAGGGGGCAAGCCATTGTTTTGTAGTGAGGGAGGGGGAGGTGGGAGAAGCTCTGCTTGGATATATAATGGGGGTGGAGGAGGAGGAAGAGGTTGAGTCTGGACAGGCGCAAGAGGAGGTGGGGGAAAAGGCTGGCACTGATTAGGTGCAGGGAGAGGAGGAGGAGGTGGGGGAGGTGGGAGAGGTTGGGTCTGGACGGATGCAGGTGGAGGTGGGGGAAAAGGCTGGGACTGGATGGATGCTGGAGGTGGAGGAGGTGGAAGAGGTTGGGATTGTATAGGTGCAGGAGGAGGCGGCGGAAAATGCTGGGATTGGATGGGTGCAGGAGGAGGCAGTGGAAGAGTCTTGGACTGCGTGGATGCCGGAGGTGGAGCAGGCAGTGGTGGGGAGGGCAGAAGTGGAGGGGTAAACTGAGGCACTGGGGCTGGACTTGGAGGTCCGAGTTTCAGTACGGCCATGGCTGAACCAGGGGCAGGCAAGGGCGCAGGTGGAGGAGGTGGTGGTGGTGGTGGTATATTTGCTCCTGGAGGAATGTTGTTGGCTTGGGGTTTCAGTGCTTGAGGGGGTGGAGTCGGAAGCACTTGCTGGGCTAGGGGGTGTGGCTTGGATGCCTGAGAGGCATTTTGCAGGCGGGTGATGGTACTGTATTTTGCAAATATAGGTGGCGCTGAGTGGTGGGAGACGCAAGCTGGAGGAGGGGGTGGTGGGGGTGGTGGTGGTGGAGGAGGCGGCGGTGGTGGTGGAGCTGGAGAGGGCTGGGGTGGAGTTTGAACGGGGGTGTGAGTAATGCTTCCACGAGGATGTGAGGCAGACTGCGTGTGCTGCTGCGCTTGCTGCTGTGAATGCACTGATGCATGCGCATGTTGCTGCTGAGCCACATGAGGAGGGTGAACATGACTGGAGTGGATGCTGTGTCCACTGTGGGTAGAATGGCTTGAACGTGTTGACTCTGGTCTCACCTGCACAAGAAAAACAGCAAATCACTTCAATAAAAAAGCAATGTACACCAAAGACACGGTTTGAGAATGCAAGAGTCATAATGCCTTCTGCTCAGCTTGGCAACATTTCATAAACTCAGTCTGATCCTGAACAATCAAGGTGCAAACTGTACAGCAAACAAAACCCCACTTACTCTGGTGCTTTCCTCCATTTGAGTGCCTCTTTTCCAGGCCTCTGAGAAGATTGAGCTGACTACACTCTGGGAGCGTGCATGTGTGGATGAGGTGCCATCTGATACACCGCTGTCTGTCTGGCTAGAGTGGTTGGACTGTGACTCTATGAGGATACACACACATGTCCAGAATCAGCACAGTCAGGCAACATCATTGTGCAGTCGATACATATAGATACTACATCTTGTGCACTCTAGCACTCTACATTCACTTTACAAAGTCCCTGAGAATTAACGAGTCTGAGACCACTGGTGGAAATGCTTCTATTCTGCATTCTTTTCTAATTTAATACGCTTTTAAAATTACAAATGATATTACCAGCATAACAATCTGAGAGAAAAGCAGAATCTTTAAATGTTCACGTTTCTTAGTATTTGGTACACTACTGCCCTACTGCTTTAATGACCATGTGTGCTCCAGCTGTCATGGACTCCCTAAATTTGTGCAAAAGACTACAAGAAAAAAAAATCTGACCTTTTGTGTACAAAATGTGATAACATGGTCAGATTGACCAATTTGATTAAATTTAAATAGTGACCTAGAAACAGTGAAGAATTTAACATTTCTTTCATTTTATTTGCTTTTGAAGATTCTAAAACTTGTTGTTTATTACTAGGTTTAAATAAAAGAAAACTCATTTTCAATGTGGTCTCTGACCTTTAAAATCTACTGTAGATATTTTAGAAGAGGACTAAACTAAAATCTTGGGTGACAAAAAAAAAAAAAAGTCTCTGATGGAATCAAAACAGAGCCCTGCCCATGATCATAACTCAGTTCCCACATTTATCAGATTTCAGTCTCGAGCTGTATAAAGAACTCCATGTTTGCCACTTACCATGCTATAGTTTAGATATTGTCCATCATTTAAGAAACATTTTGGAATACATGGTGATCTCATCCAAATTGTCCTTTATTAGCTTTCATTCATTACTATTCATTTTTAGCACTTAGCATGATATACAGACTGGTCTGATGTAATACGCATGAGATATGGTTTAGAAGTATTATAGGTTGATCAGAAGTCAGCTTTGTGTGCGAGATCCAGGGTAAAGGCCCTGTGACTATTAATAACGGCTGATCTGAAGTCTGTAGGTGACTCACCTGGAATGCTGACTGAGCTGGTGCCAGACTTGATGCTGGAGCTGGAGAGAGAGGACCAGTCATATGCTGCCTCAGTGCGCTTCATAGCCTCCTGATAGTTCAAGTACAGCTGCTTCCCATACTGAAGATAAACACATTCACAGAGATTTCCTTTATAAAGCAGTTTCATTAGCTTCATAGATCCATTGCAAAAACAAAGAAATAATCTACAGAAACAAAACATGTCTCGGCTACATTTGCAGTAAAGGGAAACGGTGGAAAATCTGATTTTGGGAGGAACTACCGATTTAAGCTAGTAGTTGGTTACCTTTGCAATGCGGATCCCATTGACCCACTGGTGAAGGGTTCTGACGTCATCGCAGCACAAATACTTGATGTATTGAGACTTCTTCTGTATCTGAGGGTGCTGCGGGAGCAGAGAGTGTTAAATTCAAGCTGGTATTTAAAGCTACCACTAGAGGGAAGCAAAATTCTCTCCCATAGCAATGCAAGCCTTTGTTGCCTTAAGACACAACCATGCTAAGTCAATCAATACATGAACAAAACAGAATCACTCTAATATACAGTCTGACTGAATACAGGCTGATGAAATATAGTATGACAGTCTGTTAACTCACAATTACAGTTAACTGAACAATTCTATTGTGTCTATTAAAAGGGTCATATCCTAGGTTTTTATTGTATTGTTTCCTCTAAAGTATACACATATCAAGTAAATTAATGACCATTTTCCAAACCCTCTTTATCTCTTGGAATTAAACAGGCTCTTTTTGTTTCTTTGCCTTTAAGTGCACTGCTGACATTACAAAAAAAAAACCAACAATATTTAAAACAGGCTGTTTTGAAGCTCAGTTTCCATATATGGACTGTAAACACTACTTTTTCAAATGTTTTTTTCAAACAATATTTAAATATTTTAAATTTACATTAAACAAACATTTAACAAAAGTGAGGAAATTTAAGCTAATGTAAAGCATTTTTATTCAGCATATGCCCCATTAGCATTAAACCCCTTTACGGTTTAAGAAGGCTGTATGGTAGTGACTCATGGAACGCGTAAAAGGAGACAGATGGCTTTGATGCATACAGTCCTTAGAGGCAGCTAAAATGGAGACTAATGGTATAATGGTATTAAGACACAGGATGTTTCTGTGTCAGACTACAAAAAAAAGGAATACATAGACACACAGATGGTGGACGTACAGAATGGTGGTGTGAAAAGGGACAAACACTTATTTTTTTTTCATTATATAACATCAGGACAAAAGGTCACACATAAGCACCTATATATTATGTTACACACATTTTATTTTTCTTCCAATGTGTTAAATTCAGCAAATTCTATACAGTACTGTGCAGTCTTAGGCTAAGTCTTAGGCTAAGAGGAAAATATATTTAAAGATATTTGGGCAATATGTATTCATTTTCTCAGAAAAACACCAACATTAAAATAAATACAAGTAATATTACTACAATTAGTAGTAAGCTTATGTATGTTAATGTATTAGTCTAGCAGACCAAACCTCTGCTCATGGCAGCTCAGTATTATTTGTAGTTATCGTTCAACACCTGGCTTGACTCAATTAATCCTTTACTTGTGCTGGTGAAAGCATTTAATGATTGCATATGAAGTATGCATACATTAAATTGGCTTATGTATTTTACATCTATATCTATATCCATCCGTCCATCCACACACACTTTATTTCCAAAGGTATTCGCTCGTCTGCCTTCACATGCACGTCAACTTCAGTGACGTCCCATTCTTAATCCATACAGTTTAATATGATGTTGGCCCACCCTTTGCAGCTATAACAGCTTCAACTCTTCTGGGAAGGCTTGACCTCTCTTCCAGAAGCGCATTTGTGAGGTCAGACATTGATGTCGGACGAGAAGTCCTGACCAAACTCGCTCATCCATGTCTTTATGGATCTTGCTTTGTGCACTGATGCGCAGTCACGTGGGAAGAGGAAGGGGCTGTCCCAAAACTGTTCCCACAAAGTTGGGAGCATGAAATTGTCCAAAATTTCTTCTCCTTTCACTGGATCTAAGGGGCTTACACTTGGCACAGTGCAGTCAGACAATTACCGTTCTCCTGGCAACCGCCAAACCCAGTCATCCATCAGATTGCCAGACGGAGAAGTGTGAGTCATCACTCCAGAGAACACGTCACCACTGTTCCACTGCAGTCTAGTGACGGCGCTTTACACCACTACATTCAAAGCTTTGTGTTGCGCTTGGTGATGCAAGGCTTGGATGCAGCTGCTTGGCCATGGAAACCTATTCCACAAAGCTCTCTACACTGTTCTTCAGCTAATCTGAAGGCCACATGAAGTTTGGAGGTTTGGAGCGATTGACTCTGCAGAAAGTTGGTGACCTCTCCATGCTATGCGCCTCAGCATCCGCTGACCCCGCTCTGTCATTTTACGTATCCCACCACTTCGTGGCTGAGTTGCTGTCGTTCCCAATCACTTCGAAATTATTATAATACTACTCACAGTTGAATGTGGAATATTTAGCAGCGAGGAAATTTCACAACTGCACTTGTTGCACAGGTGGCATCCTATGACGGTACCATGCTGGAATTCACTGGAATTCTTTCACTAATGATTGTAGAAGCAGTCTGCAGGCCTAGGGGCTTGGTTTTATACACCTGTGGCCATGGAAGTGAGTGGAACACCTGAATTCAATGATTTGGATGGGTGAGTGAATATATGAAAGCTTGTATACATAATAATATTTTAATACATAATATTTTAAATAAAAATTATTTGAGCATAGCAGCCACCCTTTACATTGTGTTTCATGATGATCGGACCAACAAAAATTACTTGGAAAAAAGTCATTTGACATTAACTTGCATTAAAAGTAAAGAATTTTCTTCTGTGAAGTTCGTTTTCTGGACAGTGATGTTAGGAGGCGTAACTAATATCAATAACCAAAAACTGTTTTAGTGCTTACACTTTTAAATCATATTATCCAGGGAGATTTATTAACAACTTCTAAATTAGATTTATAACAGCCTTGATAAAAAGTCAAAAACATTTTGTTGGGTTTTTTCCCCCTGCCTAGTCTAAAAACCACAAACACACAATCCTACCTTGAGAGCGAGGCAGTAGTCAGTAGGGGCCTTGTACTTGCTCCGATAATCCTGCCCATAATAAACATTGACGTGGTCCAACTGTAGGAAGCACACCAAGTCTCTAGAGGCCTGGAGAAGAAGCAAGAATAGGTCATGGCACAGCCTTACTGTGTATTACTGGTATTGCTGTGCAACACAATAACTGTGATGAGGGCAGTGCGCCAACAGGGGGAGCTCCTTCAACTCCAGCATGCAAATCACAAACACATGTTCACATCTATATACAGAAAGCATTACACTTCCAATTTAAAGACTAAAACCTGAAGCTTAAAACAGACATATCACAGTAAATCTTGAGCATGCGAAGTAGGTCCATAAGCAGGAAATACCTCTGAGAAACTCATTTTAGTTCCCTTTATTTAGTGACAACACAGACACACTGTGTGTGCATATATATATATATATATATATATATATATACACACAAACGCTCACACAAACCTTGGCCTTGCCCTTAGGGACAAAGTAGATACCAGACGCACGGAGCAGAAAGTAACGCTTCTTCCAGGATTTTTTCCCGTCATCCTTCAGCCAGAGCACTCCTTCAATCTCAGGCACCGACACGGAGCCACCACAAAAACACTCCTGCATAAACACAAACAGAAATTCAACAGGAGGAAACAAGAAAAACATGAACATTTTGATATAATGAAGACATCTGACTGATTCCTATGAAGAAAATGATCTTGCAATAGTGTGCAAAAGTCAGAGACCACCATTCATTTATTTATAGTCAACTTCCTTTCAAAACAGCCGTTAAGCACAAGCTATTCATTTACCAGGAGACATTTATCAGGTGATTAGATAATCCATTTGCATAAGGAAGGGAAAGGCAGAGGAAAATAAGTGATTTGCAAAACCAGGGGGAAAAAAAGATTAAAAAATATAGAGAAAATAACAACCATGCAAAAAATTGCACCCATCTCATAAATCAGTGCTTAAAACTTTCATCTTTGAGAGGAGAAAATCAAGCTCTACTCTTGCTTCAGATCTGAATAAATCCACAGGTTTTTCTGTCCATCCTCTGTGAAGAGACAACTATTGCTATGGGTCTGAAAGGACATGTACCTGTCAAGAAGCCCTCACTGAGGGAAAAAAAACCCACCAAAAAGAAAATCTGCAAATCAAACCAAAATGCTGCTGGTGTTGTCACCACGATGGACCGAACACCCCAGAGTCCAGTCCTCAACATCACTGAATGTGTCTGGGATTATTTGGATTGTGAGAAGCAGGAAACACAACCAACATCTAAGACTGAACTTTAGAGATGTGGAAGAACATCTCTGCAGATTTCTTCCAAAAAAAACCAAAAACAAAACAAAAAAACAAACAAACAAAAGTCTCCTGGAAAGAATGGAAGCTGTAATTAAGGCAGGGGTGCACTAAATCCTGATAAAATGTATGGTATATTTAGTTGTTGAGGTTTCTGTGCATAATATTTTCATATTAATGTTTTGTTTTTTCTTAACACCGAAAAATGAATGTGTGCTGTATAAACTACTTGTACTTAAAATATAAAAGAGAAGATTACCTTATGCTTAAAGAGTAAGTTTACAAATACATGTAGGTGTAGCTGAATGCCCTACAGAAAACACCAATGTGCATGTGTGTGTGTGTAATATAAATGTGTGTGTGTGTGTGTGTGTGTGTGTGTATGACCTCCAGCAGCGCCTCTTTGTTTCTGTCTGCCATCTCAGAAGTCTCCTTCCTTCCTAAAAGGTAGTTCTGGAGACAGAAATTAAGAGAGATGTGATCAATTACATGGCGAATGTAATTGCGTGCATATTTTAGGGCTGCCCGGTTCATCATTTGTTAAACATTATCGCGGTCCCTTTACAATAATGATATCACAGAAAGCTACAACATGCAAATATGTTTTCTGACCCATCAGTGTTTTACTGTGGATGTCCTGATTAATCACAGCTCCAGATCAGTGTTCCTGTGGATGTTCTAATGAACCAAGGTATTCATGTGCTCTACAGAAGTAAATCATTTTGATCAAAAGAATGAATGCACACAGCTGTCCTTGGCACCTGAAGCCACATCTGAGAGACCCTGTGAAGTGAAGACAGACTATGTTGTAAATTCTCACCTGTGGGTTCTTAAAGAGTGCATACTTCTCAATGCGTTCAATAAACATGAGCTTATTCTGACTGTCTCTGGTCCAGTTCAGAAGATTCTCCACTAGATTCTCATGGTCCTCAAATATGCGCTCTGAAAGGGAGTGAAAGAGAGAGATACGACGGATTAACTCTTATTCACCAGGGTATATGGTGGTATTTTAATCAGAACTAACGTGAACAGACTGTAAAGCAAACTATTCAGTAACTGCATGAAATAAATGTAAAAGTTTATTTTATTTATTTTTGTAAAGGTTGCCTTGAAATTAACAGAACATACGTTTTATGATCAGACACATTGTTATATGCTTACAATTTACTGCTGAAAGCCAAAAATCTTAGACACTCTTTGTATTATTTTTATAAAAATCCTTTTTACAGAGTAGATCACTGAAGAGACAGTTACAGCTCTCATATAACACCCACTTTTTGAATGTAGTTTATGAAATATGAATGTTATGAAGAATATGACAAAGCACGTTTTGGAAAGACTGGTGGTCTCATGGAGTCGAAAAGGTTAATATTATGTGAAATCAACTGAAGAGAAAGGCTCAGAAGGAAAACCAGAGAAAACAGGTCTAATCTACAGGGTAAACAAAATGGTGTTTACCAAAAAGCTACGTCTCGTTTTTTAAAAACATTTCTTTATGCTACCTGAGGTACACTGATTGCTCCCTTTAATAACCTTAAAGTAATCCTGCAAAGCTGCTTTAAATAACATTATTTTACATTAACTAACATTAAAATTCTCATTTTTCCCTCTGTTATCATGCTTGAAATACTTTTTTTTTTGGGGGGGGGCGGTGGCGATGGAGGACAGCGACAACGTATAGAAGTCAACAAATGTATGTGACGTGATATGTGCGCACATGTGTGTGTGTGTATACACATATATATGTGTGTGTGTGTGTGTGTGTGTGTGTGTGTGTGTGCGTATGCATATGTACCCATCTGCAGTTCAGTTATAGTCTCCACCAGGGCCCAGTCTGGGCTGTATCCGCAGTGGGATTTATCCAGGAGACTGTCCAGCACCTGCCTCACACTCTGCCTCTCGTCCACCATCATCGTCTTTGAGCTTTCATCTGACATGTGCACGCGGATCACCAGCTGAGGAAAAAGAGGAAGAAACAATGAATCAGTGTGATCTCATAGTCCAATGACTAAAAATGATGTGTGTATTGAACACACACCTTCTGCATCTAATGCAATACTGAAACAGTTGTACCAGAGCAGGTTGTCTGATGTAATTTGACAGCGTTTGAGTGGTCCATTTGGAGAGGATGAATTATCTATAATTTACTCAAATTTCCAGACAGTAGTAGTCATGTGTCATGAATGTTGCCTGAATTGGCCTGTTATGAAGTATAAAACATACTTTATAAAATCTTACACTCTACAACTGTGACACTATTCAAACCCAGTGTAAAGGTAAAACCAGTAATGGGTTAGTAATGGGTTGATACTGTACAAAACTATTATTTAATGTCCTATTACATTATATGCCCTGCATCAAAGATTTTGAGTTTCAAAAATGATCTCTAGTCAGCTACGACAGCAAGAGAAAGGCTGGTCCAACATCCGCTTGGTTATTTTAAACTATTTTCAGCATTTTGTCTGCTCTAATTTTTCTTTTAGACAATCTTTAACTATTTATAAAGTCATGATGTGACCAAATTGTAACAACGTGTAATTGTATTCAGATAAATTAGTAATTAGTAATGTATTGGCAAGTGTACTCGAAAATGATCAGTGTCTCCTCATAAAGATGAAGTTTCATCCAAATCCAGTGTGGTTATCAGCTAAAACTGCCAGACAGCACAACATCCAACTTGAATACAAATGCCACAAATTCATGGTGTTCAAGTCTACAAGGTCTTTGTTGGCTTTAAAACATTGTCGATGCTGGTAAGTTTACTGGAGAAGAAAATATATAATTCTCTACAAATTTATGTTAATGTAAAAAAAAAAAAAAAAAAAAAATATTCAAAGTAATTTTGGAGCATTTCTGTTTGAGATAAAATGTTCATGCAAGAAATTATAGCAGGCATATTAAAAAAAAGGCTGTGTGGTTTTATAAGTGAAACTTATTAGTCCCACAACAGGGAAATTTCACCTCCGCATTTAACCCATCCGTGAAATGATACACCACATACACACCAGTGAGCACACACGCACTAGGGGGCAGTGAGCACACTTGCCCGGAGCGGTAGGCAGCCCTATCCATGGCGCCTGGAGAGCAGTTGGGGGTTTGGTGTCTTGTTCAAGGACACCTCATTCATGCACTGTCGGCGCTGGGGATCGAACTGGCAACCTTCCGGTCACAGGGCGAGTTCCCTGACTTCCAGCCCACAATTGCCCCAAAAATGTAGCTGTGCACTCCCTTCTCGAGCTCAATTGAGTGTGTCCAATCAGCCTACCCACATGTCTTTGGGACTGTGGGAGGAAACCGGAGATGCTATATAATTTATGTAACAATATATATATAATTATATAATAATAATAATAATAATAATAATAATAATAATAATAATAATAATAATATGGGTAAAATTTATATATACCTATGGTAAGAACACAGATGTAAGTAATAAAATTAAGTAGAATAATTCAAACTCATGCATTTAATATTGACCGACACCAAAAAAACAAACTGAATAGAGTACTGGCCATCTAAGAACTGTGATCTACATAAAAGACTTTATTGATATAAGGAACTAAGAACAAGCAGAAAACTTCAGGCCTATGCAAAAGCATCCCACATTTCACACCCTATTTTCTCTCCTCTGAGAGAAGAGCAGTGCTGAATAGGCAGAGTCATGCCAGGGGGCCGCACAGTAATATGGAGATGAGCAGTGTGTGGCACTTTTCC
The DNA here is from genome assembly GCF_015220715.1 of Pygocentrus nattereri. Lineage (NCBI taxonomy): Eukaryota > Metazoa > Chordata > Actinopteri > Characiformes > Serrasalmidae > Pygocentrus > Pygocentrus nattereri. The sequence goes on along the minus strand of NC_051222.1, from coordinate 26,644,580 downwards.
CAGACCAGCACACTGAGAATACACTCCATGCGTCTAATTCTCTCTCTCTCTAACACACACACACACACACACACACACACACACACACACACACACACACACACACACACACACACACACACACACAAATATATACATAACCCACATTCTGAACCATTGCTTCTGGCCTCATTCTGTTTGCTTAACAGTTTTAGACTATGAAATTAACTGGACGTAATTCTTCTCTTATTTTATTTTCTATCAAAGAGAACATTCTTATACAACTAAGCAGTGTCTGATCAAATCGAGAAAAGAACTCAGAAGCTACCTTTAACAAAAAAGGCTTTAAAATAGTCATTTACACTTATGTTTATTTCTTTATTCAAATTATACAGAGTTAAAAACATTTTTTGCTTCTCATGATACAATTAATCTCAAACATATTCAGTGATGTTGAGGTCAGGACTCTGGGGTGGTCAGTCCATTGTTCTGAGAACACCAGCAGCTTCTTTACTTGATTCACAATTAATCTTCTATTTGTTTTCACTTATTTTACTTCCTCTTCCTTCTGCAAGTGTATTATCATATGTCTAAACTCTTTAGAAATGTCTCCTAAAAATGAATAAACTGTATTTAATGGCTGTTTTGACTGGAAATAAAATGAATAAAGGACACAGCACACTCTCTCTATTACGATAGACTACTGCACAAGCTTTACAGTTATTTTTAAAAATCACACCAACCTAATGAAATGGTGGTGAAATTTTGTCCATAATACACTTATCTTTCACCGCCAAAAGCATCATAATCTAACTGAATCATTCGGCGGTCAGAGATTTCCACTGAATGATAAGAACCCATTTATGCACTCTAGGTTATTCATTATATTCACCAGGCTGATTAAGCGTGCTACAGGCCGTATAATTTTGGCCCTGCTCCTGCGCAGCACGATTACTCAAAAGCTGCCAGTTTCCACCAAATTCATAATAAAGCAACAGAGGCAGTCAGTCACTGCAATAGAGGCCCATTCACCACACTGAGCTTCATTGACTTCCTCAGCATGAAGAAGTGCCTGGTGACGTTTGTCAAAGCTGCTTCGTTCCAAATCAGTGGTGCAATGGAGAGACACGGACCTTTATACTGGCCTTAGTGGTGTTCTGAGATCAGCTCTGAAGGAACCAAAGACTGAACACTAAAATGCATCGCTTGTGTTGATTATGAACAAAATCTTGGTGGAGCATCTCTCCCAGTAAACCCTGAATAAACACACACACACACACACACACACACACACACACACACACACACACACACACACACACACACAGTGACCTATTTTCTGCCGAGCTCTCGCTCCTTGTCTGCCTCTGCAGTTGCACCATGCTGCGCAGAACTGAGGTAGCAGATACACTCAGCCTCAGGGAGAAAACACACCCACAGACAAACATGCGTACATATCAGCACTGTCTGGATTAAACATTGTATCTCTAACCTTGTTTTAATTTTATTACATAATATTTAATTTTATTACATAATACAAAAAAAAAACCAACAGCATAATTTTGTTTAAAAAGGTTGGCATTAATGGGCCAATAGCAACAGTCCAAAATCATTTATCGCTATATTAAAGTACATGAAAAATTAAGAATGCCTGGAAAGTTACTATGTTGGGGTGCAAGGTTTTGAAACAAAACTGAATGATGGCTTTAGCCTTGTTTTAACTTATTTTATTTTTTTTAACCTGATGCTCACACGGTATAGGTTAAACAAAGTATTTACAGTTCTTTTATTAGCCACTTTTGCAACATAATGTTTTTGTTCTTTAATGGGTCCAGCTGGTAGTTTAAATTCTTACATTACATTAGCTGCCTAATTATATAACTATGACTACAAGAATGCTATGACACTTGCATAATGCACTATGATATAGGTTTACTAGTAGCCTGTAAATCCACCTCATGAGTTTTGGTCACACAGGTTTTCAAATTTTCCCCAGGTACAAAATTGACAACTTGAACAACACATGCCAGTCCACAATAAAATGTACCATCAAAAGGCTGATTTAGCAGTATTATTACATTTCTATTGTTTTCTTCAGGTCATAACCCCGGGACATCAAAAAATGGCAACTCCACAGCAGAACTTAAAATCTTGAGCTTTGTTTTATTTAAATTTGAGTCACAAATGTTTCCAAGAGTCCTTGCATACTGCTGTATGAAGTCGTGTCCTATCACTGAATTTATTTCAATACAAAAGTCTCACAGCGGTCTTTTCTTGATGGTTGCACCAGATGATTTTTCATAAGATAAAAACTTGACAATTTTTGTTAATAAATCAAATCAAAACTACAAATGTTTTGCAGTTTTGCTCTGTAATGTAGGAAACGGAGGAAATATGGCAATATATAATTTCTTATAATTAGCAGTAAGTAATATCAAACCAGTTTTCAAAATCGCACTAATCACACCACATGATACTTTGACTCTTTAAATACTAAACGAAAAATGAACACACAAGAAAAACACATTAAAAACACATTAAAACAGGATTTTGCCGCACCCACCTTTTTGACCTGTGCTTCTTTAATTTTCTCCAGAGCCACACGAATTTTCTCAGCCTTTGCTTTGGCAGCCTGTTCTTCCTACAGACACAAGACAATATTAATACAAAACCATATACCAACACACATGCTGATACTAGAGCTGCATTAAACTTCATTTGTTAACTACTATAAAACTGTCCTTTGTAATACAGATACAGCAGAAAGCTGCAAAATGCAAATGAGCTCTCTAACAAATCTTGTTTCTTTCTTATACTGCTATGAGCATGTGGACCAATCACAGATTCATACTGTGGGTGATCGTATGTAGCGCGCAATCCAAAACAAAGGTCAAAATAACGCAGGCCCATCTTAAACCGTGTCACACTAAGGGTCTGCAGTCTGTTACATACTGCAAGGCATATTGCAATTTGTAGCAATATTACTGGAATGTGTGTTTTTTGCGCTATATTTTTCTACGTTGTGCAGCCATAGCAGACCAACACAACACACAATGAATTCACACCAACAGGAGCATGTTTTTTTTTTTTGGGATATTTCCTGCTCAAAAGTAGGTGCAATGTTCACTTTCTCTTTTTCACTCTCCTTGGCCAATCCAAGCACGTATAACGCACCCACAAACACCTACCTGGCCCCTCCAACATGCGGTCATCATATCCATCTTCTATCCTCACCAGCCTGTGTCTTTGTGTATGCTCAGCTGATTAGAAGCATCACCCGCGTTGAACTACTCAGAAATCTCTCAAACCCTTTGACCAATGGCTGCTTATTCATACAAAGGTCCGATATATGAAGACCACTCTACAAAAGCACCAAAACTGCCAACATGACTGGAAAAGTCACACAAAACCCAAAAGGTGCAAAATAAGCTGCTTTGCAAACCCTTATATCAAGAAACAATCTAGCTAGCAGTTCCATGGCTTCCATTAGAAGATCCGCACGGTCCAACGGTAAGAGACGTGAACGTCCTGAGCCAAGCCAACGCACTTATAAGACCTGATCGAAAAGGCAGGTGAAGGGAGATAACGACAAATTAAAGAAAAAAACAAAGACAAAAACAAAACAACCAAAAGAAAAAAAAAAAAAAAAAAAAAACCCAAAATGGAAAGAAGTCCGGTTTCTCCTGTTGCGTGCGCGTGTTGTGACCCATATGTAGGAGACAATCTCTGACACAACTGGAGACACGCCGAGGCGTCAGAACACACAACGCTAATCTACAGCTCTACAGTGGAGAAGTGGGAGGAGAGAGAGAGGGAGAGACTTCCCCTTCAGTACCACAAGGTCTCTTTCCCTCTCTCAGTCTTGCCTTTTGTTCTTCCATCTCTCTCTCTCTTCCACTCATTCATGTCTCAGTCTTATCTTTTTGCCCTTTCTTTTTTCTCTTTCTGTCTGTTGCTGTCTTTAACTCTCTCTCAACTCTTTGTTGTCTCTTACTTTCTTCCTCTTTCTTGGTCTCTCACTGTCTTTTATTCACAGTCAATTTCTGTATTGTCCTCTCTCTCCATTTGTCCCTCCTCTTTTCCTCTTTTTCTCTCATCTTTTACTTTCTCCTTTCTTTCTGGCTCTTGTTGTCTTTTACACTCACTCAATTTCATCTTCTCCCTCTCGCCATCTTTAACTTTCTCCTCTCTCTTGCTTTTATTCTTTCAATTTCTGTCTCTACTTTTCACTTTCTCTGTCTTTCTGTCTTTTACTTGCACCCTCTGCATCGTTCTGTATCCACTGCTGCATTTTTCATTTTCTCTCCTTCTACTCCCCCTTTCAATTCATTCTAGACTGTCTCTCTTTCCTTCTTTCTCCAAATCTCTGTCACGGTTTCAGTTTGTCCCTCGTTCTTCTTATTTCGAGTCTTTGCCCCTTCTCGCTCTCATACAGCTGTATGTTTCTGGCTCTGCACTCGATCTCAGGGCTTTAATCCTCCTCACAAACACAAGAAACCCCCTCTGCTTCTTCTCCACCAATCAGAACATGCTTCTGCACCATTCCAGCCAATAAGGGGGTCTAGTGTCCCTGACCTTCTTTCCAGAGGCCAATCACAGGGAGGTAACAGGCCAGACAGCTTCTCCAGCCTTTATCTCACTGTGGAGAGAAGAAACACACCCTCTGGAATACTGAAGTGATGAGAGGAATCTGGGTCTACTTTTACTGGTACACCTTAATTTCTTTTAATTATTTAGAAGTCCTCCATTCATTTGTCTCCCATTATCATTATCTTCTGCTGCCTCTACAGGGAGAGAAAAGATAGAGAGCGCAAAAGAGAGACCTAGAGAATATGACAGACAGATATAGAGCAAAGAGAAAGAGAGAGATATGAAGAAACCAAGAGACAGAATATAGAGAGGAGAGGGAATGAAGGAGCGATAGAGACAGAGAGATGCAAAAAGAGAAACATTTTCACACACTACACACACACACACACATTTATATTTGTATGAGGGAGAAATATATGGAGAAAGGGAGAGAGATTTCCTGCAAAAGAAAGAAAAACAACCATTCTGTCAGCTTACAGTCTAGGTCAAATGTTTCTGCATTGAGCATGTACATGATATATATCCATTTGCAGAGGAGAGAGCGAGAGACCGAGACAGAGCGGGAAAGAGAGATATTCCTAACAGGCTTTACAGAGCCTGCTATAAAAAGATTCAGATTCTCTTTGAAGTCTCTTCCCCTTCCTCTACCCCCCTTCTCTCTCTCTCTCTCTCCCTCTCTCTCTCTCTCTCTCTCTCATACTGTCTCTGTGTCTGCATGCGACAGTGTGCTCATAGAGAACAATTGGATGGAGCCAAATTCTGTGTCTTTTCTCCTCATTTGAACCATGTGTCTCAATCAAAATGGCGCTCAGACAAACTGCTAGCCAATATGTTGGTTCTAACTGCTTGTGACTTGAAAAACAGCTAATTTAAGCAAACAAAAAAAAAAACATTAAACGCCACTTAAAAGAACCTTTGCTTGGCATTTCTAGGTTCAAACTAGGTCTATTTAATTATAATACTGTGATAAACAGAGAATGCTTATACTGAAGTTTCGGGATAATGCCAGATGGCTCACACAAGCTAACTGTGACTCTAAAAGCAGAGGCCCAAATGAAGATATCGGGCTAATTAAAGATCCAGATTTTTCTCTGATCAATTCTCTTTGAGCCTGAAGTGTCGAACAGCATTTAGCCTCCGTTTTAATGGCTGCATATTCAATGCGTGCATTCTGAAATATGCATGCGCCACTATAATCTCTGGAAAGCAGAGACTAACACAAACCAGTCGACTACTGGGAATTCACCATGTAGCATAACACTCACTCAGCAGTTAGCATTCTACCTGCAAGCTTACATACATTAAGACAGCAATTAAAACATAACAGTTTTACTAGGTATACTAACGTGGCTGGCAATAAAGGAGAGCTGTATAATGCACCTGGTGAGTATTTGTTTCTTGAACCAGTCGTAAGGCCGAGTAGAATGCCATCAAAACGCTTCGAAATTGAATCTTTCAAGGTGAAAGAAGGTGGCGAATTCACCAGTTTGCTATTCCTTTTACCCACAACTCTCTGCTGCAGATTTAACAAGCATTTGTGTAGGCAAAGCAATGAGGGAATTATACTATAATTACATACTCATGCATAATAATAGTGGCTCACTTGCATACATTAACCCAGAATAAATGATTCTAAAGCCAGTGTGTGAGTTTGCTAACATTCAAATGTAACCACATATTGTTACATTTGAAGGTAAACTCCACTGAAAAGTAATGAATAATGAAGGTAAATATATTCATCCAGAGTGATTTGTTTAAAATGTTATGCTCTAGAGAAGCTTTCCAAAGCAGAATCATTCACTGGTTGATGGGAACCAGATGTCTGAGGCACCTAATGCCTCTAAAAGCTACTTGGCAGAAAGTTATTAAATGAAATGGTTACAAATACGGTCCCTGAAGGATGAGAAATCATTTAGCAATAGTTTTGAAATGTTTTACATAAAATATATTTTATAAACCATTAATGGCTGAGGTGTGCACATGCAGGGCACTGTAACTCATAATGGTACTGAAGGAAAACAATTATTACATTCTCAGAACTACTGCCTCGTATTTTTTCAGATTTCCTACCATTTTAACGTGATCAGCATTACACATAAAACTCTCAAGACACATGTACACAAATCATTTTAGAAATAATTATAGTTGCTGTATTTGTGTTGTAGACAGTGATCCCTGGTTCCTGTCACCACTACTGTAAAGACAATCCAAGCTGCCAAGTTTCAGTGAACTATTCCACATCAAACTAGTCTAAATATCATACTTTACATGTAAACCACTCAACAAATAACATAAAAAATATATAAGAATATTACAGACAGAAAGAAAGAAAGACAGAAAGAAAGACAGAAAGAAAGAAAATTTGTCTAAATCTGTCCAAAACAACTTTGCACTATTCTGAACAGGCTTAAGCCAAATTAATGATGAAATTTTGTGGCAAATCAAAAGATCGAAATCTCTCTGTAGAGAAACTACAGCTGTTTGCTACTGTCAGAACTGTCAAAGACTAGCTTTAAATCAAAAAGGAATAAAACTAAACCATATATAATAAACAAACAAACAAACAAGCAAATTAGAAACAGAAAAAGAGAAAGTCCTTCCTAAGTTTCAGGAGGACTATTTGCTTGCAAGTGCGAGAGAAAAAGACATGATTCATACTAGTAAGAGGGTTAGAAGGAGCCCATTATTGAGGTCCTTGTGCTCAGAGACAATCATAATGAGTCACCTCCAAAACAATCCAAAAGAATAACATGCGCATGTGTTTGCCTATGTACACACAAATTTATGCACCTCAAGCTCCAACAACCAAAGCCAACACCAAAGTGTCCTATAAACCCCAAAACATACACTCCATATACAAGCGGTAGCCTATAATAAGCTAGATCTGCAATTATGTTACATATTTGGAATAAGCAGCCATCAGTCAAAGGGATATGAGAACAGGGAGAAGCTTCACTGTATCCAGTGCCCAGCACATGACAACATTCCTCTTAAAATGAAGCCACGTAATAATATATTATTGGTATATGAGTACAGCTTTAAGTAACAGTGAGGTTATAAAATAAAAAAATATATAAAATAATAATAATATCCACATTTTTGATGCTAATGTTGCTATCAAACTTTCTTCTGTAAACACATCTTCAAAATGTGATACTTCAAAAATCATACTGTGCTCGCAACCACATTGAGACCTCTGCTCGATCTTTATGAAGATGAAGACCTGGATGTGGTTTGAGCAGGTTGAGAGAAGTTTTGGGGATGTATAAAAAGTTTTGGGGGACTATTAACTGCTAGTATTTGTTAGCTACATTAGCATAGTACCTCCAACACTAAAGAAGCCAAATTTGGATGTCAAACATGTCTGGGTTGACTCTAGATATTGTTGTCAGTCATTCCTTTAAATAATAACTTTGCCCTGACTTCTCCAATAGTCCAATACATTTGGAGGGCGTTGTACTCTACAGTACAAGCTTGAAAGTCGTCTCCTGTTGGTGTGAAACAGATCACCCATGTACTCCACTTTCTAAAGCTATTTAACATGACAACGCTGTTCTAGTACACTCTTAAAAAAAACACAGTCCTTCAGTAAAGAAAATGATTCAATATAGAACCATGAACACTCAAAGTAACCTCTGCATGAAATGGATTCCCCAAAATACTGTGACTGTATGTTCAAAGTGATCATCATTCAACCATTCTGCAATTATCTTTGTAATTCAACACTTTTAGGAAGCTGATTGGTCAGTTTGTCAGTCTAAGTAGAAATTTCCTTCTTATACTGAGCTAGGATTAGCTATGCTGACCCAGTGGTGTAGGCAAGTTTAAAGTAGTGGACGCACTTGTTGACAAGATGACAGCTGGGAAGATGTGCCTAGCTGGCACAAACAAAACAGACGAGACTACACAATATTTTTGTCTTTCACAACGGTCACTATGTCAGATTAGGCAAACAAGCTCATAGGTTGCCATTGAGAAATGTCGAGAAAACGTCAATCAGAATTATATGAACATTTTGAATGTGTGATGCTTATGACAGCCAAATAATTATGTACACATATCAGGCAATTTCGTGATAATTACCTACAGGCCTTTTTTGCCCAACGTAACAAAACTTCAGGTTTTATATTCAATTCGCCCGCTAGCTTGACAAGGAGTGAGGGAGAATAAAGGTAATTTATTACTTATTTTGTGTCATAATTTTTTACAGTGGCTGCCAAAAATATGAATCTCATGCATCATTGTGCATTTTAAGTGAATATATGTTAATTCAAGTGCTTTCCTACTGGATATTTGACCTATACTTACATGTCATATAGACTACACCACTGGTAAATAACTAACCACAGAAACAGCAGAACTGGGCCTGTATTCAGGAAGGTTCTCAGAGTAGGCATGCTGATCTAGGATGACATTACTGGTAATAAATAATATGATGGGAACAGATATATTTCCATCACATTACATATGATCAGTAATATGCTAAATCAGCACGTCTACTCTGAGAACCTTCATAAATATAGGCTCTGATCTCAGATCAGGATTAAAAAGGAGACTTCCATTACTATCGTCTCCATGTACCTGTGAAAAAAGAAAGAGGGAGGGGGTTTCAAGCAAGTGGGCGTGGCGGATGCAGAAAAGTTACAGGTAGAGGAGCTATGCAAATCAATAGATGAATCTAGAACAGAGGCTGAGGATCATGGTCATACAAGGAAAGAAGAATGGGGTTAGGCGAAAATGAGAGCATGAACCAATCGCATGCAGAGAGAAGGAAAGGTGAAGGAGGGGGCCAGCAAAAGTGGGAGGCGTCACCTTGGTCAGCAGGTGAGAGGGCTTTCCTGCAATGCTTTTGAGAATCAGGGAGGTTTCCCTGTCCAGGTACGAGTGCTTTACAACAGCAAGGAAAAGACAAACAAGATCAAGATCAGTCAGTGCAAAAATGACCATTATCCATGATCTCATCAATCTAGGAAATGTGCAGGTGATTTGTTTATAAAACAAAGTGTGAAAGCGAGGCGCATATTGATCGTAGTGTATTAACTGAATGGTGAAAGGGATGATTAGCTTTACAATCATATTAGGAAATAAAGAAAGAGAGATCAAACAGATTCAAATATATAAATTAATACAAGTACATAAAAAAGGAAAAATACATAAACATAAAATAATGGAAAGATTTTAACTTTGAGAGCTATAATGCAAGACACTACCAGAATGTTAGATATCCAGAAAAGTATAAACCTATTTTTTTTTGGTTTTGTTTTTCAAATTTATGCAATATATAGTGCTGTAAAAAAGTCAGAGACCACCCTTTTATGTATGTAATTTCCAGTCAAAACAGCCAGTAAATGCAAGTTATTCATCCGTCACAGCAGGAAACATTTTCAGAAATAAAGCCTCCAAAACTAAGTGAAATAAAATCAATCAATATTTAATTTGTCCGTTTTCTGCTTTTGTGGACCTATTGTTACTTTAACTCTTCCATCCTTGCAATTTTAAAACCAACAAGTTACAGCTGTGCGCTCCCAACAAAAGCTGCTTCTAAGGCTTTGTTTACACAGCAGGTAAAAGCACCCCGAATCGGATTTTCTCACCAAACCCGATCTTTTAAATGTGATCTGTACGCATCATCAGTCTGAACAGATCAGCTCCTGAACCGACCCGCAAGCGCAAAAGAGCAATGCTTCATGAAGCTCGTCCAGAGGTAAACGGTCATGATGGCCAGTGAACGCCTGTCACTCCCATAGCGTTCAGTTTCGTCGTTGCCAGCATCACAGGAGCGATTATGAAGTTCCAGTGGTTGACAGTTGGGCTCATCACCCACAATGTGATGGAGTTTGCCGTAAAAGGGCACATTATTCGGCCACTTCTTTGGTTTGTGTCCTCGGATTCTTTAAACTGTCCTTTGACGGTGCAGCCTTGGTCTCCTCCGGCTGTGTTTGGCTGCTTTGTTCAAAACCTCTTCAAACACGGAGCGGCTGTGATGAGTCTCATATTTTTTGGTACAGAAACATCAGCCTAAATATTTGAGTCTCAGAAGCACGAAAATATGATGGATGTCGAGTTGGACTGATGTAAAAGTTGCATGAATTCCGATCTAGCTGTTCAGACTGAGTCGCATTGCCGCAGATCGGATACGTATCGGATTTCAGTACCACGTATGAAAGCGCCTCAAATCGGAATTGAAAATGTCAGATTCAATGTGTTTTTTGCTCTTCACACTGACACACAAATGACAAATCTGTGTCACATATGCAGAAAAAGATTGGATTCAAATAAAAAGTCCAGCCTTAAGAGACCAGACAAAATCAAGCTATACTCTTACTTTAGATCCACAGGTGTTTCTTTCCATCCTTCCACAATGAGAAGACACTCAACACTGAGTCTTAAATGATGTGTAGCTGTTAATAAGCTGTTACTGAGTAAAGAACAAAGACAAAAAGACTAATATTTGCCCTAACAACACTGGACATCTAAGATCTGCAGTAAGGTTTTATGGACTAGTGAGTCTAAACCTGTGGTTTGCAATGTGCAGAAAATGCAACCTAGACGGAGGTGAGGAAAAATATTCCTGCAGATTGCTTTGAAAAATTTACGGTATGTTTCCTGAAAGAATAGAAGCTGCTGACAAAGGCTAAATACTTATATCTTAACACGTTTCATAAAGGTGTTTTCTGCTCTTTTTACCCTGCAGATAAAGATGGATTACTTATTTAATGGCTTTTTTAACTGGAAATAAAATACGGTCCATTGTAGTATAAACATTTCTAAGCATTATACATCTATAAAAGCTCTCTACTTGAACATTCCTCAAGCTGCATAATCAGGAATTATTGATGTTCTCGGAGACTTACTTAAGTTGTGCTAATGTCTTGAATAAAGGTAATTACAAACATACGTTCTGCTTCATCTTGCATACACACACACACTTACAGTGCACTGATCCACTTCCCCCTCGCATGAGGTGAAGTCTAGGTGCCGTCTGACAGTACTACCATTGGCTTTTCTCAGTGAGGCATGCTGGGAAAGGGTGAAGTGCTAAGTGGCGACATCACAGACAGACAGGTGAACACAAACATGCAGGCAGGTGGGGGAACATGTAAGAAGGACAATAGTTAATATCACTCGTCTGCATTCATCAACCGTAAGATTACCTCTATTCGCATCACCTATCGTACCTTTTCTTTCCCACTAGCTTCCTCAAATCTTTCTAACTCAAGCGCTTAATCCTGTTTAAACTACACAAATAATTCCACTAATTTTTCAAAGTTTTTGCTTAATGATATGAATTAAGATGTGCACAAATGCATTCAGAGTGGATCGATGTGAAATGCTACACTATAGAGAAACCGACCTACTTACACTGCCGTTTCTTTTCAGAGGTGATCATAGGAACCGGGAGTCAAGTCTAACTCAAATATAATTGTGTTATTTACTACCTAAAATGGCCAGTGAACCTTCACGTGTCTTCTGAGTAATGTATGTAGTAATATGTAACATTGAAAATGGTTGGGGGAAAACATTTCTTTGGGTATTACTTTTGCCTATAAAACCTCATCCCACAAATATATTCTAAAACATTTTGGCCCAAATCTCTAAACCATCATCAATCAGTGTTTCAACATGACATCAGGCAGTGTATTCACAACCATTTCACAGAGTAACGTACTGTGAGGAAGCTTTGAGAAGCATTAAGCTCTTCAAATGTCTGGTTCCTATCACCACCACAATTCTGAATTTCTAAGTTTCTCAGTAATGGAGCATTTCACATCAAACCACTCTGAAAAACTTTGATTTTTTTTTTTGCAGACTTTAATATCCTAATGATGTTAAGCACGACAATATAAACCAATATTACACAAATCTCAAAATATTAGTGGAATGCACTTTCGAGGCAACATACTGCAATGACGCATTAAATTAGGCAAGTTACATGTCAAACACGTTATGCATGCCAAACCAGACAGTGCATTTACATTAACATCATGCTGTCCATGTAAATGTCCACTCAAGCATTATAATGCATGCAGTCACACAATTCTGTGATCATAATTACCACGATAATGCTAATTAATTAATATTAACAGCAGTGGTAATTATAATTACATGCAGAGGGGCAACTTGGTTAATTAACAATGTCACAGCCTATAATGTCCATAGACCATTCAGCAAGACCGCGCATGAATGACTGGTGGACTGACACACACACACACACACACACACACACACACACACACACACACTCTGGCTGAATAATTTGCAGAAAATTTTTACCTGCGTTTTTCTTCTAGCAATATTGTGAATATGATGCCAATCACAATTATTTTCTGTTAATAAAGGTCCAGTTGCATGAAACATCTTTAGTTATGTGCTTAAAGGATAAATCTGACATTGTAAATTTGCATCTAAATAATATTGGAAGGGTCAAAAACTGAAAGGCTAAAACTATGATTTTTTTTTTCACTTTCTACTTTCAGACAAAATTTCACAAAGCTTTTTTATGTTGGAAAACCTCAGGCAAAAATTCACTTAAGATGTTTTATAAGTGACCGCAGGCCTGTTTCTGTGTCCAAGAACATCAGAATATCCATTTTCCCTTGGGGCTTGAACACTGAATGTAGCAAGATCATGAACATGCAGTTCACTTTTTTTAAGTTGTTGGTAATGTGGCTAAAAATAAAAAACTCTTTTACATTGTGATTTTGATATAGACATGATTCATCTTTTTAGTCCCAACACACATCCTGCACCCAATTCAAGAAATGAATTAACAGATGAAGTAAATTATTTTTTTTTGTATTGAACAATACATAGATAAACTATACACTGATGAACTGAACAATATATAGATGAACCAATAGTGTATACAAATAAGCATGGAGCAGCTTTTCGTGCTAAAGCTTGTTTCACATGTAAATTTCTCAAGTCATTTCAATTATATCTGTACTGTAACTGCATAAATTGCATAGTAACAAGTGACTGACTGGATGGCTGATTTTCTTTTTAAAAGAGACAATTTACATGATTGTTCCAAAATCACATATTTTACATATTATATGCTCTCCTGATTGGCTGGTTTTCTGCTGTGTTTAGTTATATGCAGCGTGTCAAGCACTGTTGGCTATAGTAGGCTAGTCGGCACCATTTTGGCCAAATCGAGCAGGTTGAATTTTCATCGGTGGTCAACTGTGAGAGACAAAGCCAAAAAAGCAAAAGTAAACAAACTTACTCAAGAGTACTGATTTTTCAACTCCATTGCAAGTAACGTTTTATCACTATGGATGGGCATTTATCTACTTTTCCTACTCAAAAGGCCAAAATTTTAAATGAATAGCATTTGTGCATCACATACCAAAAAGGGAAATAATAATAATAATATTATTAGAATGAAAACGGATGTACATATTTTATTTCACTGTTTAATGCATACTGTTTAGTTCTTCATTGGCCTTGTTTTTTAGTAGCGTTACGAGATTAGATACCCAAGCACCTAGTTCATTTTGCTTCATGTTAATTGTGGTTTACTTTTACTTCCAGACATTGTGTTAAGTGCATAAACACTAAAATTTTAAGCTTGTAAGATATTTAATTTAAATATTTTTTGCTTTGTCCGTTGCAATTTTACAGCAGTTCCTGCTATAGAGAGCTGCATTAAGTACCTTTGTGTCAGTGGTCAGCTGTAGTTATATGTACAATATTTTGTATGAGTGGAAGTTTTCACAGGACATGAGAAGTGACTGTGTGCTCACCATCTATCAGCTTGCTGTGTCTAGGCCCTAATATTGTGTGCATATGCATGTGTATATAGAAAGTGCTCAGTTTAGTTTCACTGGGCTTTTCACTAGGAGATCTAACTGCACTTAGAAAAGTAAAAGCATGTGTGTCTGATTAGCAGATGCAGGCTAGGTTAGTCAGCTGTTTAATGGCTCCTGGCTGAACTCAGTAAAACCATCATCACATTCCACAAATCCACAGCACACTTCTCCTTCTCCTGAGACCACAGAACAGTCAGAGATAAAAAGTGAAGTGTGTCTTGTGCTCCAAATGAAGTCACAAGATGCCTTTGTTTTAGCTTTTAAGCTGAATAAACACTCAACTGGCAGTCGTGAGTCATATGACCAACTTTAATGCCTTTAAATTGTGAGTAATCCCTAATGCTTTTAAGAGTTATTTTGTTTCCCTTGCGTCCCTAACCAAAATGAATGCTCCATTAGCTGTACCTTCATTAGCATAGTAAGTAGTATTATGTAGTTCTGGATGTAGCCCTGGAAATGGGAGCACTGTTGTCCTCCTTAACCTGAGAGTCAAAGTACCCTGGGGAACGCAATTGTGACAGCAATGTATAAAATTTGTGCCATTTAATCCACACTTGACTTCAATGTAACTAAACTTCTGAAATTCTTCCAGCTAAATATTAAAAAGTTCATTTATTGTTTTGGGTTTTGTAAAGGATGTACCTGGAAGCATCATCAAGGGCATTACTTGTACATGTAGAGCAGCATGTGGGTGGCTGCTTTTTATCTCTTGCGCAGAGGCCATTTTCTACCCCTTTGTTATTTGTTTGGGGTTATGTCTTGGTTTTGAAGTTGTCAACATTGGGCCTGTATGGACTTCACTGATGCTTAGCCCTCATCATTTGACTAATAAATTCTCTTTATTTACCCATTTAATTAAAGCTTTTTTCATTTCCATTTTAATGAAAACAATCATCTATAAGGGGCCTTACCATTTTGTATTTACACTATATTGTTCACTAATAATAGTTTTAATATTAAGGATTGAAATTTGGACGTGAAACAACATTCAGCTCCTTTTTTTGAGCCACAGAAGCTGCTGTGTGCTAATGTGTCACAGGTTTATCTGTGTACTGGTCAGTTCTGTTTTTAACCATTTTGCACATTAAAGATATTTTTCATTTACTAAACTTGTTAAACTCTGTATAAAAAAACTAAATATATAGAGTGCATAAACAAAAAGTTTCCTTAAGCATCTAATAAATATAATCTAACATGTAAATGCCACATAGCTAAGCTGACTGTGTTTTGTGCTGCTGAGCATAGATTTTACCAAAATAAAATATTTTTAAAATGTAACTGGACAAATGTCAGGACTTGGTCAACTTAGGTTAGACAGAGTTAACAACGGTACTCAGTATCGGCCGATGCTGAAGGATCAGGTACCGTTTAACAGGGAAGGGAAAAAGTGGTATCAGTGCATGTCTAGTATTTTTCACTGAACATAATTTATCCCTTTGTTTAGTATTTTTTAATGAGATTTAGCTTCTGAATATGGAAACAAAGAGAAGCAACAAAATAAACAAATGACTGGCTAAATACGTAAATAAATAAATAAACAAAACCAAAAAAAATGGTATTTAACAAACAAGAAAAAAAACAATAAAAATGTGTAGCATTAGGTTTGTGTGATATGTGCAAAATACATATATATGAATGCATTTATTCCTGTATGCATATATGGGTGTAGGTATGTTACCTCTGTACTTGTCTGGTTCTGCTGAGTTGCAGTTATCCCTGTGCCAGGCCCCTCCCCCTCCTGCCCCCTCATGTCCAGTGAGTCCATGCTGGAGGCAGAGGCAGAGTTAACGCTGGATCGAGATGAGCGCACCTCCTGATCGCTGACCGCTCCCACTGAACCTGTGCGCCGATGGTGTTGCGAGTTGGCTGCTGTGCTCCGGAGCGTGGAAGATGAATATGACGACGATGAGGAAGGTGAGGAAGACTCAGAGGTTTGCCGCGCAGCCTCGTCCATACTCCGGGACGCCTTCTCCAACTGCGCGGTGATGTCGTCCAGTGAGAAGTTAGAGGCCATAGGGCGGGACTGGCTGTAGGGCTACACAATATATAACTGTTATTGCAAAACTAGCCTTTGCAATACTGACACTGCAAGTCAGCAATATGCAACAAACAGTTTAACTAATCAATACTTTGTGTTGTGCGATTAGTCACTTATGTTGCTAATTATGGTGAAAAAACGATTGTTTTCTTGAAACCAAATTGTTTATATGACAGTCATTCTGACAGATCAAAACACAATACAGAAAGTGTAGGGACTGATATGGTTCTTTGTTTACATGGATACACACAGTCATTCTGATGAACTGTAATACACTACAGGAATTGTAGAGGGCGATATGCCTCCATAACCTTTAAATGATTAGTAATTCTGACAGATTATAATATTCTACAGGAAGAGCACGGGCTATATAGCTCTTTAATGTTTGTATGATAGTCATTCTGACAGATTGGAACATATTACAGGAAGTGTGGTGGCTATGACATGCACAGTCATTCTGAAAATATTCGGACAGGAAGTCGTGGTGGGTGACACGGTTCTAAAATATTTATGACACGCAGTCATTCTACAATTACCGCTATTCATTATTTCTGGAAGTGTTTAGGCTTGAAGATGAACAGAATTTATTTTGGCAGAAGAAAACAAATGCACTTATTGACTATTAATAAAAGATTGTAAGCAATTACTCCAAAATCACATTAACACCACAGTTAGTATTATGAATGCAGCATGGCATTCTACTGATGCAGCTGTACCTGGCCGCTCCCTCCTCGGATGGTGTTGGCGGGTGAGGCACGGGTACTACTGCAGGCACTGCCTCCACTGCTGCCCCCACCACTACTGCCCCCTGCCTGCCGGGCGCTGGCTGAACGCCCTGGAGCAGGCCGCTGTCGTGTTTTGGGGTCTGCTGGCCGGCTGGAGGATGAAGAAGGCTTTCCGATGGTGCTAAGTTCTTGCTCAATGGAACACAGGTCGGCCATAAGGGCATCCAGGTCCACAGTCTCACCTTGATTTATGGCTTCTGTAGTAATGTATAAGAGAGCGGGGGGTAATTATTCTCTTTAAAAACTCATTACCTACAAAGTTACTACAAATAAATATATATTTGTCTATGTAGTTGCTGGTGTAAACCTTGTAGCTCCATTTCTGTAAACCTTTTCATTTTTTATTAATTTCCATGTATCTTTAGAGTAAATAAAACTAAGGGCAATAATCAAATAACTTTATTTTATGCTAGAGATTCTGAGTCATTCGCTGAGACAGTATACCTTTCAGGGACTCAAAAGCAGGATAACATTACCTATGAGCATACGAAGTGTATCTGACTGACTAATGATGTTTAATATGTAAATGCTTGTGTATGTGACTGTTTACTGACCATTGATGTTGTACATGGAGAATCGGTAGGAGAAGTTTGCCAGGTTGGTCTCTTCTCTAAGAGGAGCTTTTTGGACTTTCCCTGGACGCCCATCGTCCAAACTCTAGAAAGAGAAGTTGCATTGAAGGTTCCACAGTGTATAATTTATAATATTACAAGACATACTGCAATTTAATGTAGAATACATATAAGTATATAATAAAACAATATGTCCGAAAGTATCCAGACTCCTAATTAGTGAATTCAGCTACTTTAAAAAGGTGCTCCTTTACTAATTCAACAATATACACATTTGCACAGTTGCCTGTACAACAATCTCCACAGAAAAGCATGGTCAACAGAATGGGACTCTGTGGAGCAGCCACACATAAACCAAAGATCTTTATGTCCAATAGCAAGTGTCAGCTAGAGGGGTATAAAGCCCTCCAGCACTGCACTGTGGAGCAAAGGAACTGTGTTCTCTGGATTGATGAAGCTCAATCCAGTACCAAAAGGATGAGCTGGAGTAGTGTTTGACATGTGGAACTAATCAATCAATATTAGGGATGATCACAGATACTTAAGTACTCTCTTAACAGCTTGCGATGCTTCAAATACTGAAATCACGGTTTCATTTTTTCCATGAAAAGACAAAGAAAGGTAATGAAAATGAAATGCAGATTTTATTTTTTTAACATGAAATATAAAATGCTGAGCACACTCACATTTCTAAGTATATTATACTTTAGTATTATTGTATTGTATTATATTTCACTTACCTCCTATAAAAAAAACAAATGTAAGCATGTCGCCAAGGACACAATATTAAGGACATGACTAAAGACAATCGCAGTCAGGTGCTTTTTTTAATGGCTAAAGAAATGCCACATATGCAAATAATACATTTCTCTGATCAACTAACATATCCAGACATTGTTCTGTAAGAAGACTTCTCAACAGCATCCAGTGTTTTACTGGTTAGCTCTGCTAGCTCATGTCAGCTACTCATCCAACATGAAAACAGTGATTTACCTTTACTGTTACGAATAACAAAATATGTTATAAAATGATACTCAAATATCAAAACTGGTTGAAATGCACACCCAAACCACACATAAGGCCTCTGAAACGAGTAGGGACTGTAGGGACTGCAGCAAAGGGGGACAAACTCTATTAATACGCTTGATTTCAGAACAACCGCTGGAGGAGCTTTCGGACATATGGCTTAAGAATCAATGTAATGGAAATCTTATCTTTTTTCCCCCATTTCATTCAGACCTAATGTGGTACCTGTGTGAGTTTGTCCAGCTCTCCCAGCCAGGCCCCGAACATTTTGTCCAAGTCTTGATCCTCCTTGTCGCTGTCCTCCTCAGCAGCATGGTCCAACTCGTCATCTGATACCTGCTCCATCTGTTACACAGACACAAATTATTGCTCTCATTCTGTGACAGCCGATTAATTTCTCCCGCATCACAACTCACAAGCTTATTTCCTGTCACCATGACAACTCTAAGGCGCCACCCCACGTAAACATGCTAAACTGAAACTTTCCCCCCACTTCATATGCATTATCAAACGGTCACGGTCATCTTGTGAATAGTCTCCATGGTAACCACTGCCTGCACTAAAGACTTATATTTATTTAACTCTGCAAATGACATTTGGAACCATGGGAGTCGACTGCCTCACTCAAGGTCACAAAGGCAGTGGTCTATGCTACATCAGCATCAATATCACCTAAAGCACTGGACAGGGAATCAAGCCAGTAGCTCACTGGAGCAGTGCCCATACTCGCTGAGCTACTGCCATCAAACATGGCACACATGAATCAAAAAATAAAATGGTAAAGCAATAAAGTTAAATTTCTTGGCCATACCTAGCAATGCTCAGACCTGATACACTAAACTGGCTTTAGCACTGATATTGACCCTAGTAAATGGACGTCGGACAGATCTCTGACCCACATTCAATACTGTTTCTCAGTCATTGTGAAA
Organism: Pygocentrus nattereri; assembly: GCF_015220715.1. NCBI lineage: Eukaryota > Metazoa > Chordata > Actinopteri > Characiformes > Serrasalmidae > Pygocentrus > Pygocentrus nattereri. Next base: position 26,624,846 of record NC_051222.1, on the reverse strand, counting down.
ACACGTCATACACACTGCCACAAACCATATCCATACATTTCTGCCCATCATTATGCTGCTAATGTAGAAATGTACAAAGTGTAAATATAAACAGAATGCAATGATGTGCAAATAATTTAAACTCTGTACACGTTTCTGAACGGTCGTCTGCCATTGTCTAATTTGCCCCCCAAAACACCATCTTTGTTGTCTTATACTGATAACGAAAAAAGATAATGTCAATGCAGAAGTTTCCATCGATAACTAACGTTAGTCCAACTTTAGCTTAGTTTGGGAGCGGTAACGTCTGTACCAGCATGCACAACATCAGTTTTAGACCGTTTCTGAGTCAGAAAAGTTGACATCAATGCTGCTACGTGCTCCAAACAGAGCTACTGCAATATTTCAGTGAATTCTGAGATGTGATTTTTTGTTAACAACCGACACAGAAGCAAATATACAAGATCTAAATGAGAGCTCATGGACATCTCGTCGCATCGCCCAACCCTACGTTTTACAGTCAGGTCAAGATGGGACAATTTCTGGCCAAAATGATTCTGTATATGCTCTATTCAGTATTTTATATTTTTAAAAAATAAATAAATAAACCAGGTGAATACAGGTAAACACTTCTGCTTCATTTTTTGAAGGATGACATGTACGCTCTAGTTTTTTTTTCTTCTGTTTTGTCCACTTGTGAACTGGTAAACTACTTTACTATGCTTTGTGGGTGTGACCTTTCAGCAACTTTAAAATATATACAATTTTTTTCCAGGTGGAGCAGGCCACTGCATCCCCCCTAGAGGGTCTGAGTGAAGTCCACACACCATAGTCTCACAAAATCCCACAGGAAACACTGGTTGCTCAAATCTAAACATCCGTCCTTGGCCAAAAGCAGTTATCTGATAATACCGATATGAATTTGCTATGATCATCCCCAATTAAAACGCAATGTGCTGTTAAAGCCTCATATCATCTTACGCAGAACTATTCCAAAGCACAGTTTTTAAACTTAAGGGAAAAAAAGCACCGATATCATATCAGTATTGAGTTCAGGTAGTCGAATCAGTGTCTGTATCAGCAGAGAAAAAAACAAAACTGTCATTCCAAACACACAAAAAAATGGGAAATGTTGTTTCCATCACATTTTTCAGAATCCACATTGTAGGAGGAAAAAAAAAAGGAACAAGGCAACATTTGCAGCCAAAATTTACCGCATATTTATTTTGATGAATAAATATTTTTAATTGTGACAAAAACGACACTTTCGGTTTTTTGCCAAAAATGATCGGTGCATCCTTAGAGTATGTACCGGCAGTAGTGCTGAGAGTCTGGATGGAGCTCAGAGAAGCCCTGTAGGACCCTCTCTGCAGTGTCAGTCAGCATTCTGAGGTTGCCAACTGGAAGGGTGTAACATGGTTGGCATGGTAACCATCGCAATGTCTCTCAAGACTGGCAAAGTTGCTATGGCAACGGCTGACTGCTCTCCTACAAAAGGTTTTTTCATGCCATATTGTAACTATGGCAACCCACCCCCCTCAAGAGCATCAACTCCAATATCGCGCTTGAATTCAATCTAATTAAAAGAGCATGGCCTCAATGTTTACTGGCAATTTATTACAATGCATGCATAAAATTTGCTTCAACCTGATATAGCCACCTCAACCACAACTCCCATCAAGCCAGCATCAATCTCAACCCATATCCACCACTTATAATTGTATAATAAACAAAATCTTTTTTTTTTGCAAACACAACTGTTAAGGAACAGAAAAAAGAAAAAAAAATACTCCTAATCATATGTTCACATATGGAGCAGGGTGTGCCGTCTTAGTTTTGGCCTCAGTAAGGACAGCATAATGTTTTACGGTAACGGGGGAGCACCCTCTACTGTACAATAACTGAACAACACTTTAGAGCTGATTCTACCTCAACCTAAACACACAGTATTGTAAGTCAGCATGAGTGAATAGGGGGGTCAGGGGAGTTTGAAGCCATTACTCTGAACCGAGTCAGACAGCAGACCACAAAATGTGTGTGAAAGTATGAGTGAGTGCGCAACTGCACTTAGTTATGCAACAACAGGAATAAAAAAAAAGTACTGCAGCAGGAAAGCTGCAGTGGCATGACTTTCATCCTGAATGTTGCGCATCACAGAAAACCCACCATACGCACACAGGTACAAGTCTACTTAATAGGGTCTTACAAACAGTACTGAGCAAAACTCAGAGACCATACTTCATGTATACATTTTCAGTCAAAATAGCCATTAAGTACAAGTAATTCATTTTTCAGCATCATGTAAAAACAATATAGATTGAACAGAAAATGTAACACCAACTAAAATATCAAACCTATTAGTATATAATTTGTCTACTCTTTGTTTCCTCATTTGTGCACTCTATTGACACTTCAGCTCTTCCAATATCAAAACCAACCAGTTGCAGCCGTGTCCACTCAACAAAAGCTGTTCCCAAAGGAGACACTGACATTACGTTCCCTTTAAAGAGACACTAACATTCACACAAGCTATTTACCCAAACACTCCAGCATCCGCATCTAAAATGGACATGAGAGAAATTTCAAAGGAAATAAGATCCACAGGCATAAGGAAGCAGAAAAGTAAAATGAGAAAAAAAAAAAAAAAAAACACAACTGGAATTTCCAACACTGAAGTTCAAAAAAATGATTAAAAGATACAGAGAAAATGAGACTCCTAACAGTGCAAGACATGTCAGACCACCCAAACTGTCATCAGATAAAGAGTACCTAGTTTATCTCAGAGAGAGGAGAAAACCAAGCTCCACTCTTACTTCAGCTCTGAATCCACAGGGGGGGTAAAAAAAAAAAAAAAAAAAAAAAAAAAAGTATTCTGCTTTACTTACATCAGCATGGAAGGTCACTTTTAATCATGCAACTATCATTAAGAAGACACTTAACCCACAAGCTAAACATATACAGTGGTGTGAAAAGTGTTTGCCCCTTCCTGATTTCATATTCTTTTGCATGTTTGTCACACTTAAATGTTTCAGATCACCAAACAAATTTAAATATTAGACAAAGATAACACAAGTAAAGACAAAAATGCAGTTTATAGATGAAGGTCTTTACTATTAAGGAAAAAAGAAATCCCTACCCACAGGGCCCTGTGTGAAAAAGTGATTGCCCCCTAAACCTAATAACTGGTTGGGCCACCCTTAGCAGCAACAACTGCAATCAAGCTTTTGCAATAACTGGCAATGAGTCTTTTACAGTGCTGTGGAGGAATTTTGGCCCACTCATCTTTGCAGAATTGTTGTAATTCAGCCACATTGAAGGATTTCTGAGCATGAACCGCCTTTTTAAGGTCATGCCACAGCATCTCAATTGGATTCAGGTCAGGACATTGACTAGGCCACTCCAATGTCTTAATTTTGTTTTTCTTAAGCCATTCAGAGGTGGACTTGCGGGTGTGTTTTGGATCATTGTCCTGCTGTAGAACCAAAGTGCACTTCAGCTTGAGGTCACAAACAGATGGCCAAACAGTCTCCTTCAGGATTTTTTTGAATTCATGGTTCCATTTACTACAGCAAGTGTTCCAGGTCCTGAAGCAGCAACAGTCCCATACCATCACACTACCACCACCATGTTTTACTGTTGGTATGATGTTTCTTTTCTGCAATGCTGTGCTACTTCTACGCCCGATGTAATGGGACATACACCTTCCAAAAAGTTCAACGTTTGTCTCGTCTGAGTCGTCGCTCATCACTGTTCCATGTTTTCGCCATTTGTGGATAATGGCTCTCACTGTGGTTCGTTGGAGTCCCAAAGCTTTAGAAATGGCATTATATACTTATAAACAGATTTCAATTACTTTGTTCCTCATTTGTTCCTGAATTTCTTTGGATCGCAGCATGATGTCTAGCTTTTGAGGATCTTTTGGTCTACTTCATTTGGTCAGGCAGGGCCTATTTAAGTAATTTCTTGATTGAGAACAGGTGTGGCAGTAATCAGGCCTGGGTAAAGCTAGGGAAATACAGAAACTTAGCTTTCCAAAGATGTGATAAACCACAGTTAATATATGTTTTAACAGGGGGCAATCACTTTTTCACACAGGGCCCTGAAGGTTTGGACTTCTTTTTCCCTTAATAATAAAGACCTTCATTTATATACTGCATTTTGTGTTTACTTGTGTTATCTTTGTCTAATATTTGAATCTTTTTGGTGATCTGAAACATTTAAGTGTGACAAATATACAAAAGAATATGAAATCAGGAAGGGGGTAAACACTTTCACACCACTGTATATGAAAGTAACCTAACAAAAACTAACAAATAAACCTAACCATCCATCCATTTTCTAAGCCGCTTCTCCGTCAGGGTCGCGGGGGGATGCTGGAGCCTATCCCAGCAGTCTTCGGGCGGAAGGCAGGATACACCCTGGACAGGTCGCCAGTCCATCGCAGGGCAGACAGACACACGCACACCAACAAGTCGTAAATTGGAAGGCCATGAGGTCATGGGTGGTCCATTCTTTTTCTTTCTTAAACTCTTGCCTCTTTTCAGCTCCTTTTCCTCTGAAGCCATATCAAATAGCAGCACCCACGGGGGAACATGAGGGTCACTTTACCTGTCACTTTACGACCCCGTTCTTTGATCCAGAGCAGAGACCGGGGGGGGGGTGGGTGGGTGGGGGTGGGGGTGGGGGGGGTTGCACATCCCAATATATCTATCAGCTTAAACACCACACAGAGGCTAAGAAAACCAGACTTTCAGAATCAGACAAAGGATGGGTCTACACAAGCATAGGATGTTCCCAATACTAACTTTAAATGACCCAAAGCAGATCAATAAATCAGATGACCAGACTGTCCTAATTATAACTCCAACAGCTGTAATTCGCATACAGACAGGTGCCAGGTGACAAATTTGAAGAAAAACCAACAAAGCGTCTTAGCAAAATGTGAGCCCCCCACAAAAGTCACAAGAACAGTTTCAATGCCCCTTGTCGTAGATCTTAAAAGACTCGGGAACAGTACTCGAAGGATGGAAGAACATTTTTCCAAAAATATTCCCTCAGTTGGGAATATAGTGATATAGTTGATGATGGTGGTAAAGAGTGCTGTCTAACATGTTAGTGCAAAATCTCCCATAGGTGATCAACTGGGTTGAAATCTGTTAAATGCTGAAATGCTGAAAATGATTTTCATACTCATTAAACCATTTTTACTGATCCCTCGTACCAGGTATCATCATCCTAGAAATGACCACTCCCATCAGGATAGAAAGGCTAAGACAAAGTTGATCAGTCAGAATAACTGCATTCATTCACAGTGACCCTTTTCATTAATGAAACAGGTGGACCCAAACCATTTCTTTAAAACAATCCCCTCACTGCAGGGGTTAAGCATTCAGGCCTGTACGGTTCTCTTTGTGTGGCTCTATACATACACATGATGTGAAGGATGTCTCATCTGACCCTTTCACTTTTTCCCCACCTCTCTGTAAATCAGTGCCTGTGTTTGTAGTCCATTGAAGTCTCAGATGTGCTTTTCATCTTTGTAATGAGGGGTTTAAGCACTGCAACCCTACTATAGGTCTCTACGCAGTTGTGCACAGACTGTTCTTGCTCACAGTCTGAAGACATCATTGCTTTGACATTCTCAGCCATCCAAAAAACAGTTTCTCTTACCTTTCACACTTTTGACCATAACCTCCAACATCATTTACTGTTTCTCTCATAGATCTAAACACAGATGTTCTTATTGTAACACTGCCAGTTTTTGTGACTGAAGCTTCTTCCAATCACACCCCAATAATTAACCCTTTTAAAGTCACCCTTCTCCTTATGCCATCTTGATCCAGAATTGAAATCTCATGGAGCTGCTCACCGTTTTTAAACATTCCACAAAACATGGAAGATGTTAACTACCGAACTGTACCATGCAGTACACCTCTGGACTCGTAATGTTTCATTTCTTAGTCATTTCAGTGGGCAGGTTGTTCTGACCACATGTCTGTTAAGGGTGTAGCAACTCATACAATTTGGTTTGATACAATATACGTACACATGGGCGCACAAACATGCAGGCCTCCCAGCTCAACCTGCACTTGAAATGATTCTTTAAGAAAGCATTATATAATCCACTCAGGTCCCTCTCCTCCTCCTCCTCCTCCTCCTCCTCTCCATCTTTGACTCTGTACAGTGTGTGTGTTTACAGAGCCTTAACTAGAGTTTTCTTTCACAACACAACCCTCCTGTTCTCTTCACCATGCTGAAATCAGCAGGAGACACTGAACTACAGTGGACTAAACCAACACATTCCACATGCAAAGAAACACTCATTTCAACTGGTGAGCAAGAGATCCTAATCTGAGGAGAAGGGGGGGGGGGACAAAACAACTATTGTTTCTTGTATTGTTCAACTTTTAATGCATGGGCAATTTTGAACTTGATACAGTCTCACCAATGAAGGAAATGTTGAATAGAGAGTGAGCGGGAGAGCGCGTGAGAGAGAGCGCGAGACAGACAAAAAAACAACAACAACAACAAAAACCTGTGTTGTCACCGCTACTTTGGAGAAAACAGATATGAGTGTGTGTTTCATAAACATAACATGAATAAATCACACTCACTCCAAAAGCCTATCCATGTCTGCACTGCTGGCTGTGTGTGTGTGTGTGTGTGTGTGTGTGTGTATGCGCATATACATATATATATATATATATATATATATATATATATATATATATATATAAATAAAAGAGTCAATGATTAATCACTTCTGCTTAATCACAATCACTTTCACTCATCCATCTAATTTGACCCTAAAGACCTATCAATTTAAAAGTAGTGCATTTTGTTAAATAGACAAAATAACCTCACAAATGCATCATCCAGCGTACACTGTCAAATAACAGATAACTGCCGACATCAGTGGTTTGTCTGACTAAGTGATAATTCAGAGTGAATGAACTTCAGTGCTAAACAAATTCATGACATGACAGTAGCTGGAAATAACTTTTGAATGGGTGGGTTTGGTAGGGGGGTGTAGTGGGCTGTACAGTAGACCTCTATGTCAGCACAAGCTGCTGTGCGTGTGTGTAGACAGGAAATGCCCAGGATGTGCAGAATTCTTCATCTCCCTCATGAGCTATTCTATCACAGTTCTCCCACCCTCCAGCTGCTCTCTTTTGCTCGCTCACACACACACACACACACACACACACACACACACACACACACACACACACTGCTTTCTCTCATCTTTTTTCACTCCCCCTCACCTTTCTCCATCTCTGTTTTTCTTTCTCTAGCTTTGTATCTTTATTTCTCTCTCCTCCCTGGCCTCTCACTTCCTCCTCATGTCTTTCTTTCTCTCCTTCTGTCTCTCTCTAATCTTTTTCTCTCCCCTCACCTTTATTTGTTTTTTCTTTTTCTCCTTGTATCTTTATTTATCTTAACCCCCTTCCTCATCTCACTTCCTCCTCATCTTATTCTTCCTCTCATCTCTCACATTTTCTCTCCCTCATCTTTTACTTTCCCTCATTTGTCCTTTCCTTTTTTCTCTCTCCCCTCCTTATCTTTTTCTCCCTCTTTCTCCTTTTCCTCTCTTCTCATACCATGTCTTGTACTCCTCATCTCTTTTTCTTGTCTTGCTTCTCTCTCTTCTTCTCTCTCCCTCTCTCTTGACATCATGGCTGGCAGGGAAGGAGGAAAAGAGAGGGAAGGGAAATGACCTGACCCTCCTTTCCGTTGACACGCACTCAGAGTCCTTGTTCAACTGCATTATAGTGAGAGAATGAGCGTACTGCCATAACAGCTCTGCTCCAGCTGCTTCATGTAACTCTACTGACCTCTAAAACACCAACAGCTCCCTCTTTAAATCTAATCAAGCACTTCACACCACGTGCTGCCCCAAACTTAACAATTACCAGCAGAGTGCAAATGATGAAAAGGTCTGTTTAAATGCTAAAGAGGTAGAACATAGTTTATTAAATCTTATTGTGATATTGGCCTTCCGTAACACAGAAGGCTGTAATATGCAAAAGATGAGGATCTTAACAAATCACAGCTCCAGATGAGCGTCTCTGGGTGTTATTGTGATTTTTTAATGTTCTACCAAAATCTCAACATGTAGCAAAATCATATGGAATATCACAATATGGAATTTCTCATTCTATTTCCAAAACCAGATTTTTTTTTTTTTTTAACACAAAAATAAAAAGAAGGGAAAAACTGAAATTTGTTTGTAATTCACTGTACAGTCATTAAACATGATATATATTAATAAATAATATAACATTTTATAAATATAACAAATACAGCCTGCACTTGGGTGGTCTTGAGCAGGGTTATTATAGTCAATAGCAGTGGAAAAATGTCCTTGTTAACTGTAATTCAAATAAAAGACATTTTGCAAAAACATGAAAACAATCAAAACTATGATTTTTGCTGCAAAACTAACAAAAATAATTACAATTACTAAGAATAAAACTTTCATTTTTTTCAGTGTGTGAAAGTCTAGAAGTGGATCACTTCTGTGTTTGGCTGTCTTTTAGGAAACCTGGAGATGAGCAGAGCTCAGTCTACTATTGTTTTAATTTTATTCCACCCTTACTAAATATCTACTACTTAAGCATTCATCATAACACTAAAAACTATTACTTTTTAGAAAATAAAAACTAAATGATGTATGCAGACTAAAATTGGACTGAAATAAAAAAAAACTAAATGAAAAACTATATTTTTGGAAATAAGAAAGAGCAAGTTCACTTTTCTTAAGATGAGCATCTAAAACGTCACTTTGTTCAGCATGTGTACCAACTGTTTTCTGTATTAAGACAGAATTATCTTCTTGTATATTGATATTGTCTCACACTGCAGTATCTTCAGTCCTTCACAGAAAAAAAAAAATCTGTTCTCAGATCAGCATAAAACACCAGTCAGAGACTGAAAAACCTGGTCAAGACAGCTGTTCCAAAACAGCCTCCTCTCCAAGGAGCTGCACAGTGTCAAGCTCCCTCAGACAGAACACTGATTACTCTGAACTCACTCAGATTGATCTTTCACCCCAAATGACCTATAAGGTCAGAGGAGAGAAGGACCGGGACTTCTCTGCAGAGCGGAACAGACAGCAGCAGCCCTCACGTAGCACTATGGAGAAAATATTGTATAGAATACAATATTTACATATTATATAGAATAAAAGGGGTGTGTTCCTAAATCAACGACAGAGACTGCGATACATCTTATGATAAACAGCAAAAGACATCAGTGAACCCATGTAAAATACCAGTACAGCGAGCCGATGTTTGATGGCCTACTTAATTGTAAAATAAGAAACTCTTCGCTTAAGTAGTTTTTAAAGAAAAAAAAATATCAGGAAGGTGTCAGTTTTGGTAGATACTCAAAGTTTCAATATTGATACCAGGAAAGGGGGGAAAAAAAAAAAAAAAAAAAAAGGGAATTGCATCACCTCTAGTTTATAATAGAGAATGAGTGTTCTTAACATTTATTTCACATTAATACACGGTCGAAAAAAGCCTCAACAACCTGCATGTGTTTCAAAAGTTATGAAAACATTGCCTGTGGTGTTTGAACACGCCTCAGTGAATGGAGCAGGAAATGGAAAGAATACGGTGTTGTAGCGTGAACTGACCTTTGAGAAATGCAACGCTGTACAGCTCCACAAGCAGCCGATTGTGATGGCCTACTGTAAATGGACAATATTGAATGGGTGTTTCATCAAACAGGGGTTAACGTTTGGGCGTGTGCGTAGGGTGAGGTATTTTTAGCAGTGACCCCCACCCATACATTATGTTTCTATGCTAGGAGCATCCGGAGTGCTCTGCAGTGTGAAATAATTCTTTTAAGGCCAAATAGCAGCAGAAGTGTAGCACCAGCTCTTAAAGCATTACCTACATCAAAAACAAAACAAAGCCAACAATGAGTAAGAAACCAATAGGGAATGGTTAGCATAATCTTTTTATAGTCATGAACCATGCCAGCTACAGGAATGGTGAGAGGTCAGTGCGGTCCACAAGAACCATTGTTGAATGCAATTAGACCTTCTAGCGGGAATACCCGCTATAAAACTGTCTGCCACAAAAAAAAAAAAAAAAAAAAAAAGAAGAGTTTTTTTTTTCCTTTCTGATTTGAGACCAGCTTTGTTCTTTGTTAGGGTTAGGGCCACAAAGCTGATTCCAGATCAGTAGGAAGTGGCACTGTATTAAAGGAACATTCCGAGCACAGTGACAAGACTGGCTCCTTTATCTGGAAAAAATACAAACAGGTACTCTTGGTGTGTATCATGGTTATCGACTTTACATCTAACACTCTAGTAAAACCCTCCCTTTTAAAGGAAGACTCCAACGTTCAACGTTCTTTCACTGCTGCATTTGTAACATGCATTCAATTTCCAAACAGAGCAACCGTAACATTTCTTTGTACTTAGAAGAAAACAGAAAGCACTTCGACTCAAAACAAACTTCTAACAGAAAACCAATAGGTAGATTTTTCTGCACCTGTCCATTGACTTCCATATAATTTGGGGTTCTTTTTGAAGTTTGTTTTAGACATTTAGCATCTTCACAGTTTTTCCATTTTTTAAAAATTATTTTTAAGTGTCTGCTTTTGCAGTCTTGATATAAACTGGAGGGCTTGGTCCTCAGCATTAAAGGAAAACACTGATGACTGATCACCAGACAGGCTTTGTGTTTTGGCCATACAATGATCTGCACCGCTTTTAGAAATTCGCATAGCATTCAGACGCTCCTCACGTCGTATGTCCACTGCCCACACATATACTGGGTTGGACGAATGACCATGCTCGCTGCAAAGAGTATTCACCACTGATCAACTGTATCCATCTTAAAGCAGAGATTCAGCAGAGGCTCCCTACTGTGGGAAGTTCATGAGTTCAAATACCTGTTTCACTGGATGTAGTGCACTACACTAGAGCTGGACAATATGGCAATATTTTATCATTATCATGTTAAATTCAGAGAATATTTTAGATATCATCAGGCCATGAACACTGACCAACTGCAGGTTTAAAGTGAACATAATTAGTTATATTTAATTGTATTGTCTGACATTATTTGAAATTTTGAATAAAAATTATTGTACTCAGACTTTCAATGAGATAATACTTGTGCATTGTGTGTGCATCAAAACATAAATGTCTTAAAATATTTTTGCCATATGCACAGTAGCAGCTTTTAATTTATATTGTTGAAGTGTGGGACTACTGGTGAACTGGCTGTTCCATCTTAGCTAATCTAAACCTGTAAAAAGAAAGTAAAGGAACCACAAAATTAAAATCAGACGTGTGTTTTGGTGCTTTCACTAAACACAAGTAGACATTTCATACAGACAGCTGATCCTAGACCTGTTCCAAGTGTTAACCAGACAAATGCATAAACAAATCCACCAACACTGTGTGCTGTCTACCAAACACTGCTTTCACCACAGACTGAAATAGCAAGGTACTGAGCAAGCCACAGAAACACGAGACTTCAAATATCACATTAAGACAGAAATATCTTCAATTAAACCATCAGTCCATGGTGTGTGCAAAGCATTGCCTTCCCTTAGGGAATAATAAGAAACGGAGGCAATTCGGGAGGAGGTAGGATGCTTGCCGTGCGTGGAAGTTGCTCAGATGTTGATTACAGATCTGTTTTGTGGTTTATCTGATAAAAGCTAGGGTTAGTAATTGGGGAAGGTAAACTGATCTTGGATCAGTGTAAAAAAAAAGACACATTGGAGGTTACCGGGGCAGAGCATCTGTGACAGGGATAAATGAAGTGTGCAGAACGAGCAGGACAAGAATAGACCAGACAGAGTGCGTTGGCAAGCACGGATGATGGATCTAAAATGGTTAATAAAAAAAATTAAAAAAAATCAGTGATAAAAGTGTGTGTGTGTGTGTGTGTGTGTGTGTGTGTGTGTGTGTGTGTGTGTGAGAACAACTACTTAAACAGGGCTGCACTAATGGATCAAAGAAAACAGACACACACAGAGCGGTCACTGGGCTGAAGGCAGGATATACGCTGGACAGGTCACCAGGACAAAATAAAGTAAACAAAGAGTTAATAAATACATAAATAAATAAATAGTCACCATGAATTTGTATTGTCAAGACATTTATTTTATATAATAATAATAATAATAATAATAAAAACCCCACCAACTCACTACTGTCCTATGTCTCTATCTAGATAAATTTGGGCATTCCAACAAACTGCCAAACGCAGGAAAGCAAAGGGGTGATATGGTTTCTATTGTTCTAGCGCACCATAAAGAGAGAAACAGTCTGTTGAGCAGAGTGAATTATATAGTGGCCTAGACGCAGAATGTCCAGAATGTGAAGGGCCTTTACCCACAGCAATGAGGTAAACATACTGCTGCTGTTGGAAGAAAACCTTGTATGTCCAAAATGATAACTTTACAGGAAAAAGGACAAAAACCTTCTTCACTTTGAATGTAAGTCAATGGAAACCGATTTCCCCAAGTAATTATCTTTTGGTCCATTCAGCATAAACTTACACACAACGTAAAAGCCAAAAGGCATTTTCAAACTGTCAAAAACTGAAAAACGACGAAAAAGGAGATATGAGGTTTTCTTCCAACAGCAGCAACATACAAAGTGGAGACAGTATTTCACAGCAGCATAACTGACAATGCAGAAATCCTTAAAGCCACCTGCCTTACATCTTCCACCAGTTATTAGTTTATTAATTGAACTATAATCTGTGACCATGGCACAGTAATTAGGCATGTTTAGCGGCCAGCACACACTGTACAAACTCAAAACACTGCGTGATTTTAGTTTAAAATATTCCACCAGCTTAAGACTGTATTTACAAGGACATTTTGATGTCCACTCAAAACACACCTTTTCCCACTGATGATACTGAGAACACTGCGCTGACAGCAAACATAAATGCATGGCAATGTGTGAACATGACACCATGTTACACACTGATATAGCTCACTGGAGAACATCTGATGTAAACATACGTGAGCCAATAGGTGACCGGGACAGAGCTTCATTTAGTCGAATTGGTGTCACGCAAGCTGGAAGAGCACATATTTGAATGTCTTACTGATCTCTACCCACAAACATATCAACAACTCATGGACAAAGCCTTTTTTTGACAGATGTCAAAAATGAATCTCACCTTTTCCCACACACAAGAACATGAAAACATACATGTATTCATATCAGTGTTTGTTCTTTGTTGCTCTCTTCTCTCTGCCTTTCTCCACCCACCCACCTGTGTGTTATCTAATGCAATCTGCTGATCATCTGGGCCAGGAACCACAGAGCAACAGGACCCAGTAATGGCAGCCACTTCCCTGACGCTTTAAACCACCTTGTTCCTCTAGGCACATGATATTATGACATTATGTTCAGATATTATAAATGCTCTAAATCACACTAGCAGCTAATATGAATCATAAGTGTGTTGGTACATTCTGGTGTAAAAGGAAAAGGTACTAGAAAGGGTATTTGTCCAAATCCGGAGAGACTTGACTGTTCATGGTGGGTTCAGTCGGGTTGGGATGTAATTTCCTGAATATGTAATTCTCCGTGCTTTAGTTTTTCTCCTTACTTTGTTCTTCCTTCCTTTCATTACCTTAAAACTGCTGGAGTCACCCACTTGTGTTCTTCACAGAATGTAGCACTGAGGTTCAGGAGGCCCACACTGAGAAAATGGATGCGTGGGAAATAAATTGGTAAACTGAGCCAGGAGAGCGCAGTTTAGTGCAGCCAAAAGGACATTTAATTTGTTAATCTGGCCAAATTTATATGCTGTATGTTCAGTAATGTACTCTGTGTAGAATCAAACAGGTAAAGGCCAACATCTTGCTATATCAGCACTGCACAGCAAGAGAAGAGTGCAATATGGAGTGAGACAAGTAAAGCCCCCCCCCACACACACACACGCCACTTTTATTCAGATTTGTTGCTTTATGCACCCGTTTTGATAACCTACTTTGTATGTTTTATGGAGCAAAAATCTTTGTTGTTTTCTTAACATAGTTGAAAAGTTGTATACTGCACTACGAAAAATTTGGGATGTTATTTAAAAACACTGATGAACACTTTTGGTACAGTGTAGTTTAAACTTCATTTTTGATATTTTACTTTTTTAATTATTTTATATTCATACTGTGTTTTGTTTTATTTATTCATGATCTAATGACTGTTGCTGTCATGACAGTAATTTATCCAGCGCTAACCTATCAGGTCTTATTTGGCACATTAGGTGATGATAAGCGAGTCCATCTCGGATAGAGGTTTCTTTTATTTGGGTAAATTTTGAACCCCAAACTTGGTAAAATGGCAAACTCAGAACGTGGTGATGTGTGTTGGGTTGAGTCAGGCTCAGACTTAATATGACCAGTATTTCAGGCCTGATTAAAGCTCTACTGGATACTGTGCTAAAGAACTGATATATAAAAAGAGCTCAGGTAAAATATGCTAAAAGTGAATGAAAGTGATTAGCCACCAGTTAGCGTTATGCAGATGATATCATGCTAATTGGTGGCCCCCGACTTCTGTTCTTTGTAAGCCATGTTAGCATATTTGTTCAAGCTACTCCCTTGTTGTTTTATAGGATCTGGGCTATGGTGCCATCCCTTATTTCTTCCTTCTCTTTGGCAATTTTCTTGGTGCATCTCACATCTCTCACTCCTTCTATCCATCTTTCTACTTCATCCACATATTTGAGCTCTGTTCCCTAGCAACACGTCGGTGTTGCTCTGAAATACACATTATCTCTTACACACCCGCCTTCTACATCAGCCTAGTTCATCTCTACACACCATTGGGTCCTTCCCCAATTACCATTTCATTCGGTCACTTTGTCAGTATTATTATTATTATTAAAATCATATCACTGCTATGGACAATAAAACTAAGTCACTTTAAAATGTATATATTCTTCACAGATGACCCCTTATTTTATATAAATATATTTGTACACAGCAGTGTTTTTTTCCTTACATAGGTCCCTCTTGTCTCTATACTTTGTATATATTTAATATATTTTTTTTAGTATTTTCTTTTGTATTTTTACTTATTTTTACTTTCTGTAGAGTGATCAGCTCCGCCTCACCGCAAGAATTTCAATGCATGAATGTCCTGACATGTTGTGCAAATGACAAACTTGAAACTAGTCAACAAAATTACCTGCGGAAACAGCCCTGACAACATTTATCACAAAAACCTAAAATAGGGTACCATTTTTCTGGTTTGTTCAGCCATAATGGGCATACACATTTGGTAATACAGCTACCTTAGTAGTTGCAATGGAATCTTACTGATTCCATGATACACTGGCAGGACCTGAGCTACCTGACGGCTGCCTAGAGCTCACGCAGTCCTACTTTCTGTAAGGATGCCACGCCTCTAAAGCAGCACACTGGCACTACTTTCTGCCAATGTCCAAGAGCCAAATATCTAACCCAGAATTCTGTCAGTCTGAGTGCATGTCTCTTTGACATCATGGAGAAGAGTGGCTTCGTTTGCCTGCCAGAAATTTCTGCAGTGCCTTCTCAGAATAACAGACCTCATCAAAAAGAGACGGACAGAGAGAGATGAATGTGAGATGGAGTGGGACAGAGTGAGAGAGCAAGAGATAGAAAGAGAGAGACTGAAGAGAATGAGATATAGAGAACAAGAGAGAGAGATAGACTGAAAGAGACAGTGACTGAGGAGAATGTGTGGCAGAGAGACAGAGACAGACAGACTGACGGGGGGGACGGGGGGGCAGGGGCAAAGAGAGAGACAAAGAGAGAGACAGAGAGAGAGACAAAGAGAGAGACAGAGAGAGAGACAGAGAGAGAGACAGACAGAGACAGAGAGAGAGAGAGAGAGAGACAAAGAGAGAGACAAAGAGAGAGACAGAGAGAGAGAGAGAGACAGACAGACAGACAGACAGACAGACAGACAGACAGACAGACAGACAGACAGACAGACAGACAGACAGAGAGAGAGAGAGAGAGAGAGAGAGAGAGAGAGAGAGAGAGAGAGAGAGAGAGAGAGAGAGAGAGAGAGAGAGAGAGAGAGAGAGAGAGAGACAGAGACAGAGACAGAGAGATGCGCAGAATTCCAGACTATAATTTTTTGGGTGGGTGAGTTGCCCCTGGTCTTAAGAAAATGCTGTCGTCATTCCTTGGCATGACTGCGCGGAAACAGCAGAGCTGGAAAAGTCTCCCTCTCTCTCTCTCTGACACAACTCGTGGTTTCAGTGAAAGAGCTCCTTTGATCAAGGAGTGGCACAATTCCAAGGGTCACTTTGGGTGTGTCGTCTTTACAGTGGCAAAGTCCACCCTGGCCTTAAAAAGAACCAATGCATCCAGCATTACACACTAGGAATGGGTGAGGCTATTCCAATACATAAAGCTGCAAAAAAGGTGCTTTTCAACCCGATTTCTCTTATTTTTGCACATTTGTGGCATATAATTGTTTCTGATCGACAAACTAAATTTTATACAAGACAATGACAACAAAAACAATGCAATTTTTAAATGCTCATCTCACTTACTGAAGGAAGAAAGTTATCCAACACCAACTAACACTGTGTGAAAATGTAACTGCCCTCTTGGGCGCCCTTCCTAATTTCTTCTGTTTTTTGCACATGTCACAGTTGAATGTTTCAGATCATCAAACTACTGTTAATATCAGACAAAGATAACCCAAGTAAACACAAAATGCTTTTATTAAATGATGATTTCATATATTGAAGGGAAAATGCTGTCCAGCTCTACCTGGCACCATATGAAAAAGTATTTGCCCCCTTCACTCCTAAATCAACCAGTTAACTACATTCGATTAAACACAATTACTAAACATTACTGAAACAGAACCTGTCTGGTGATGTGAAGCAGGCTAGAAGCTATGCTGCCATGTTCTAAAGAGATTCAAATACAGGTACAAAACAAAGTCACTGAAATCTCCCAGTCTAGAAAGGGTTACAAAGCCATTGCTAAGGCTCTGGGACTTTGGCAAACCACAGTGAGAGCCATTAACCACAAATGGAGAAAACTCAGAAGAGTGGTAAACCTTCCCAGGAGTGGCTGGCATACGAGAATTTCACCAGGAGCTCATCAGTGACTCAGAATGTCACAAAGGTTTTGGGATGACGTTCTGTGGACTGATGAGTCAAGGAGGTGGAACTTTCGACTCATCAGTCCACAGAAGGTGGAAGCCATGGGTCCCGTTACATCTGACGTAAAGCTAAACGCATTCCATCATAAGAACATCATACCAACAGTCAAACATGGTGGTGGTAGCGTGACGGTCCAGGGCTGCTTTGTTTTTTTCAGGACCTGGGTGACC
Organism: Pygocentrus nattereri; assembly: GCF_015220715.1. Taxonomy (NCBI): domain Eukaryota; kingdom Metazoa; phylum Chordata; class Actinopteri; order Characiformes; family Serrasalmidae; genus Pygocentrus; species Pygocentrus nattereri. The sequence continues at coordinate 26,607,532 of NC_051222.1, read as the reverse complement.
AGTCATAAATGATGGAACCATGAATTCTGTTCTCCATAAGAAAATCCTGAAGGAGAATGTCTGCCCATCAGTTTGTGACCTAAAGTTGAAGCGCTGATGGTTTAAGCAGCAGGACAATGATTCAAAGCACACAAGCAAGTCTACCTCTGCATGGCTCAAAAGAAACAAAACGAAGGTTTTGGAGTGGCCAAGTCAATGTCATAATTTAAATCCGACTGAGATGCTGTGGCAAGATCTTAAATGGACAGTTCACACAAACCCCACCCCTCCATTGTAGTCGAATTAAAACAATTCTGCAAAGAAGAGGAGGCTAATTTAGGGGGCAATTACTTTAAGTGATAAGTTTTGAATAAATCTTTATCTTCAATAAATGGAATGACCATCTAAAAGCTTCATTTGTTTTAACTCCTGTTGTCTTTATCTTCTATTAAAATGATCAGTAACATCTAATGAGACATTAACAACAATAGAAGAAATTGGTTGAGGGGCAGATACATTTTCACATCATTGCTCTTGATCAACCAATTAAATTAATTGATAGTCATTAAATGAAACACACCCAGGCTTGATTACTGGCAGGCTTCTTGAATCTGAAAATGACTTGAATATAACTTTACAGCAATATTAAGCAGGTGTAAAGGCCTCAGCAAGCAGTACACTGTGGCATGATAAAAACTAATTGCTTTAATATGAGTCTTCAAGTCTACATTTATAAGCTATTGACAGGACTGAACCTTCAACATCTCTCTGTGGCAAGATGCTTGTTATTACTGCTTCACAGATCTTCCTCCATATCCTCTATGAACGGTTCATAACGCAAAAGAGCTGCATAAATGACAGAGCACTGACTGTATTGAGGGGAAAATTAAAAGGAGAATGATCTAGCTGAGGAAGTTTTTGGAACATGTGACTCTGTGAGGAAGTATAAAAGGGCTCTATGTGGGGCATCTGCCCTCCAGGGAATACTGGCTGCAACAGAGGATGGTGATCTCTCCTTGGTGCAGAGATATATACCCTACATCTAGTCTACATACCGGACAGTCTACACTACAGACAGAACTTTAAACTGATAGATTGGCAAAAATATACACAATTTATACCTTACCTCAAACACAGCTGAAAAGCCGAGACTTGTTTGGTGTCTGGAGTTCACTTCACTGGAACTGCAAGGCTAATGTAGTTAACAAGTAATGGAAGCTGATCCATAAATATCATGTGACTTCACACAGTGCTGTGCAAAAGCCAGAGACCACAATAAGCTCAGAAAAGCATACTGTTCATCACGATATCAAAATGTATTATGATAATTATATTTTACAATCACATTGCTCAGCTCAATCTGGTAATATGTACGACAAGCTCAGAAAAGCATATTGCGAAATTTCTCATAACAAGAAAACACTGCCCACTTAGATTTCAGGTTATGCAACTGTGGATCATTTCCATTGGTCTATACATCATAACTATTCACAGAGTGTAAATTTGAAAATGGTGTACGATATATGAAAAAAAATGTTATGAGAGAATGAAATAAAAGAAAAACTTTAGAGACAAAAGAGACAAACATTACTAAGCCATGGTAATGTGTTTTAAGTGCAGACACCTGGTGTGTGTGTGTGTGTGTGTGTGTGTGTGTGTGTGTGTGTGTGTGTGTGTGTGTGTGTGAGCATGCTGTCAAACAGTAACAGTGTGTGACCATGTTTTGAGACAAAAGTCACAGCATGTGTGTGTGGATATATATATGGTCTTGGCATGTGTCTGCAAGCACTGGAAGCAGCTGAGAATGCCACGCTGAAAAACAAAAAACACAGCCCCAACTAAAAGCCCTGTGGCAACCAGCACACTCCAGCTTGGTCCATGACCTTTCAACCTTACTGGCAGCTGGCTGACGACCGTTCACCACACTGAACAGAAGAAGCCCTTGTCCTGCCCTTGAGGTGGTTAGCAAAGATTGGGTACAGGGTCACTTGGTAATGCATGCTAAAGCAATAAGCCATAAGAAGCTGTGCACTTCAGTAATTTTATCATGGTTAAGGGGTGTTGCTAGACACAGTAAACCTCTTTAAAGCACGGGAAAAAAAACACTAATGCACAAAAATATGCAAAATGATCAATATAGTTTTTCACAATAAACACCTCTTTAAGCAAACAATGTAACTCCTTAAATTTATATATATACAAATCATTTTTTCATACTCATTCAAGAATTCAAGGTGTTCCAATCACTTCCATGGCCACAGGTGTATAAAACCAAGCCCCTAGGCCTGCAGACTGCTTCTACAAACATTAGTGAAAGAATGGGTCGCTCTCAGGAGGTCAGTGAATTCCAGCATTGTACCGTGATAGAACACCACCTGTGCAGCAAGTCCAGTCGTGAAATTTCCTCACTATAAAATATTCCAGTCAGCTGTCAGCGGTATAATAAAGTGGAAGCGATTGGAAACAACACAAACTCAGCCACGAAGTGCTAGGCCACGTAAAATGACAGAGCAGGGTCAACGGATGCTGAGGGGCATAGTACGCAGAGGTCACCAACTTTCTGCAGAGTCAATCAATACATACCTCCAAACGTCATGTGGCCTTCAGATTAGCTCAAGAACAGCATAGAATGGGTTTTTATAGCTAAGCAGCTGCATTCAAGCCTTACATCACCAAGCGCAATGTAAAGCATTGAATGCAGTGGTGTAAAGTGCCGCCACTGGACTCTAGAGCAGTGAAGACGTGTTCTCTGGAGTGACGAATCACGCTTCTCCATCTGATAATACTATGGATGAATCTAGGTTTGGTGGTTGCCAGAAGAACGGTTCTTGTCTGACTGCATTATGCCAAGTGTAAAGTTTGGTGGGGGGGTTGTTATGGTGTGGGGTTTTTCAGGAGCTGGGCTTGGCCCTGTAGTTCCAGTGACAGGAACTCTTAATGCTTCAGCAGACCAAGAGATTTTGGACAATTTCATGCCCCCAACTTTGTGTGAACAGTTTGGGGACGGCCCCTTCCTGTTCCAACATGACTGAGCACCAGTGCACAAAGCAAGATGCATAAAGACATGGATGAGTGAGGAAGAACATGACTGACCTCAACCCAATAGAAAACCTTTGGGATGAATTAGAGCGGAGACTGCGAGCCAGGCCTTCTCGTCCAACATAAGAGTCTGACCTCACAAACGGTCAAAAATTCCCATAAACACACTCCTAATCCTTGTAGAAAGCCTTCACAGAAGAGTTGAGGCTGTTATAGCTGCAAAGGGTGGGCCCGCATCATAATAAACCCTATGGAACGGGATGTCACTCAAGTTAATATGCGTGTGAAGCCAGACAAGCGAATACTTTTGGAAATATAGTGTATATTTGGTGCATTAGTACAGAATGCATTTGATGTGTGGTCATGCGTCTATATATTGAGTATTTTGCAATTAACAATTTGCAGAACTATCCACTTGCAACAGACATACAAAATGAGTGAACAAAGCCAGATGTTATGAACAACAGAAAAGAGACATGTATTTAGCAAAGTCTTATCTGAAGTTTCTCTAAATGCAGTAAGGTATATTAGCATGGATGAAGTCCTATTGTGAAATGCTCCTGGATTGTTTCCTCCAGCGTGAATTTTCAGCATGGCTGCCAGAAGCTATGCTGAAACTGGCAAACTGTGCTACAAACAACACTTGAAGCAGAGCTGGCTAAAGTGTAGCCAGTTGTTCAACTAGGCCCACCACAAGAGAAATTGCGGCAGAAAGTTTCCCAGGCCCTACACACTCAAACATATCCATATACTATACATAACTTCTTATTTATTTATTTTTAAATGCCATAAATAAACACCTTGGAGCCACTGCTAGACTGAGTATTATCCAATAACTAAAAATATCCAGTGTCCTGTGGCCACTGATATAGTACCTGAGGATGCACAGCAACAGATGAGCTTTTGTCTCCGATTTTCCATCTACAAGGTGGACCAACAAGGCCGGAGCGTCTAACAGAGTGGACAGTGAGTGGGGCACAGTGAATGTTTAAACACTCTTGCAGCACTGCTGTGTCTGACCCACTTGTACTAGCACAACACACACTAACAAGCCACTATCACATCACTATCTCAGCACTGAGGATGATCCACTAACCAAGTATGTACATGCTCTGTAGTGGTCCCAAAAGAACACAGTGTTAAAGGGGGCTATGTATGCAAAGAAACAGATGGACTACAGTCTGTAATTAAAGAACTACAAAGTGCACCTACATGCAAGTAGAGCTGATAAAATGACCAATGCGTGTAGAAACAAGATTAAATACACACACACAGACACACACACACACTATGGTGATTAAATTATGCACTCTCATCTCATCAACTCAGAACGGCTTTGCTTTGACCTCTGTATTGGATGCAGTATCTTAGACTGCAGCAGTCCCTGCTGTGAAAAGATGGATAATGTATGAACATGTTTCAAAGTAGACTCCTCGCTTTATTGGTAGTACAGCTAGAAGCTGAAAGCTGGAAGACTAGGCCATGTTTCAGAACACGCATCACAGCCCCAGATCCATGAAAATTCCAGTCCATTAATTTTACTTCATGCTCCGCTCTCTTGGGGTCAGCGGGAACTCATATGTTTTCACTTAAACTTAGAGTTATCCTCAAAAATCCAGTTCCACATGTCACACTCCTTCACCCCATCCATAACTCTCTGCCCTCAGAAACCCACCTCTCATTCTTTCTAACCACCACCTGTACCCCTATTTGGGGTCCCTCACACAATTCCTCTGTAGGTTACAACCACACAGAGAGCCAAGTTTTTTTGTCTAGTCTTAAGGCCTGTATGGATCGGATTAGTTAGAGTGTAGGAACTTTTTTTTTTTACTATCACAAGCAGACAGCAATAAATTTGCAGCAGGACAGACGAGTTTCTAGTGGGCTGCATTTTCTTTGAACGCAGATGTTTAATGAGCTAATCATGACGGAATCAGTCATTATTTCTAATTTCCTCTTACTCCAAGATACATGAAAACATGTGGCCTAACACTAGACATCCACCAAAACAGGTCATTTTCACCATCATCAACAATCAGTAGACATTATGCTAATTATTTCATACCACCATTTTTTTCCCCCGAATCTCCTCTGAAGAATTTCACAGCACCTCAGCTCACACTGCCTGCCGTTACTTTGAGCTATTTTTAACACTATGCACTGAGGCAGGCAAGATCAAATCAATCCTGCTCTAAGACTACACCTTCATCTTGCAGTTGCAGCACAGTTAAAATGTATATTCTGAAAGGTTCTACAAGTAAAAGCTGATTTCTTGAATAGCCCAGCTTTTATTCTTCCCTTCTTATTTTCTTTTCCATTTCTTACATCTACTTTTTATAGACGCTGATCAAAACTGCCACTTATGCTACCACCTTAGTCTTAGTGACGTCCACTTGAGTTCAGTGGCAGCAGAGCAGGGCTTTCTCTCTCAAAGGGAGATCAAGCAGAAACCCAAACCTCATCTGAAACAGGTGAGAAGAAATAAAGGCCAGTTTAGAGACTTAACACCTCACATCACTTAAGCGAAAGCCTTGTCTCCTAACTGCATAAACAACTGAATCATCTCTTAAAAAATAAGAAAATGTATGAAATGTAACTCATAAAAAGTACAAGTTATCGGTTACATTTCGCACATTTAAATGTAATTCTGCAGGTTTACATATGTATCTTTATTCATCACTGGTGACATCCCAAAGTGCTTTAGACAGGTGATAAAGCTCAACTGTAACAGGAGAATAAAGGAGGAGGTAGTAATTTAAAATCATAAGACAATGTCACATCAAATTCAAAAGATAAATACAAAAAAAATTGGATTTGAATTACACGCCAAGTTCAAGAGATATGTTTTCAACTGTTTCTTAAAAGTCTGCACTGATAATGACTGACTAATAAAAGGTGGAACTGAGTTCCAGTTTAGAAGCAGAATAACTGAATTGGCAGGTATCCACAGAAGGCCAGTATCTGCAGATCAAACATCACATGCTGCACATTCTCATCCCCAGCAGCACTGCTGTGCCAGACCCACGAGCATCAGCGCAACACACAACAATAAGCAACAACCACCTCAGAGTCACTGCAGCACCGAGAATGATCCACCACAGAAATAATATCTGCGCTGTGGTGGATCTGTGGAGGTCCTAACCACTGCAAACAGGATCAAAGGGGGGAGGGGGGGGGTGGGTCTAACCCATCACAGTGCACAGTTACAGGCAATGTCTGCTAAGCTTAAATAACAACTTCTCATCTAATTTAAACCATAATTAAATACATCACCTCTTTTAAAACACAAATGTGGTACCAACTTTCAATGAGCTACAAGTAAGACATAACCTAGGCCTATATAAAATTGCACAATGTGACTTCTATGGGTTTAGGTTGTTCATATAAATTTCTCAGACTAGATTATGGCACTGTGAAAGACCATTCTAGTCCAATTTGCAAGAAAAATGTCCTACCTTTGGTTCAGTTTTCTCCTTGTGTGGTCAAGTCAAAACGTTGGTCCACTAGCCAGCACAACAGGTGAAACCTAGGTATGAAAAGACAGAGGAAACAGAGTTCATACTTGTTAAGAAACTAGATGACCAATCGCATATAGAACAGAGCAGCACAGTGAACTGCTTTTAGTTTAGATCAATTCAGCTGCATGAGGCAGAAATGCTGTGTCAGCACACACTTGCATGCACACAGCCAAACACACACAAATCACAAGTATGTGCTGTGGCAGCTGCGTGCGCGTGTGTGCGAATCCTTTGAATTATACACCCACTCCCACACACAGAGCTCTGCCAGAGGAGGAGTACTTCTACAAAGAAAACAAATTTCCTCTTACAGCCCAACCTGGAATTTGTGATTTCTGAGTAATTTAAGAGTTGAGTCAGTAGATGACTGGGTTTCACGGTCAACCTACTCCCGTCAGACAGGGACCTAATTAAGAGTCATACAGTTCTTCACCTACGCATCCATCACAGTCTGAATCCAGCTGGTAAGTGACAAAGCACAGGCCATAGGAGCATGTTTCCATTTCTTTTTGTGCATTTTTACAATAATGTCAGAACTTTGCAGTAAAACCAGGAAACTAACTAACCCACAATGACTAGATCAACAAATAAATCAAAGAAATAATCAAAGCCTAATGCAAGAAACTTTGGTATGACACGGAAACAAGCGAGACTTGAGCACAAAGGATGAATCAGTGTCTGTGCGCGAAATCAAGCACCAGCCTACCAGCATCTCATTTACGTATAATTTACATGAAGCACACCACACCACAATTAAAATGCTTCTCGACCAGATTATGATACTGGAACTTACTGGGGTGCAATACTTACCAGAGATGTACAATATCATAATACCAGTATCAGTAGATACTTGCTTAAAATATCTTGACCCGATACAAAGAAATGTTTAATGCAAATGGATTAAATTTGATTTCTGTTTTATGTTTAAAAATATGTCCATGCATCAGCATGAAAAACATACACAAAAATAGCAGCATCAGGCCACAATTCCCATATTGTGCATCCCTTGTATTCTTATCATATTCTTATCATCCAAATCATTGAATTCAGCGGTTCCAATCACTTCCATGGCCACAGGTGTATAAAACCAAGCCCCTAGGCCTGCAGACTGCTTCTACAAACATTAGTGAAAGAATGGGTCGCTCTCAGGAGCTCAGTGAATTCCAACATGGTGCCGTGATAGAACACCACCTGTGCAACAAGTCCAGTCGTGAAATTTCCTCACTATAAAATATTCCACAGTCAACTGTCAGTGGTATTATAAAGTGGAAGTGATTGGGAACGACAGCAACTCAGCCACAAAGTGGTCGGCCACGTAAATTGACAGAGCAGGGTCAGCGGATGCTGAGGGGCATAGTGTGCAGAGGTCACCAACTTTCTGCAGAGTCGGTTGCTACAGACCTCCAAACGTCATGTGGCCTTCAGATTAGCTCAAGAACAGCGTAGAGAGCTTCATGGAATGTGTTTCACCAAGCTCAATGTAAAGTGTTTTTCAGGAGCTGGGCTTGGCCCTGTAGTTCCAGTGAGAGGAACTCTTAATGCTTCAGCAGACCAAGAGATTTTGGACAATTTCATGCTCCCAACTTTGTGGGAACAGTTTGGGGACGGCCCCTTCCTGTTCCAACATGACTGCGCACCAGTGCACAAAGCAAGGTCCATAAAGACATGGATGTGTGAGCTGTGAAAGTTGTGGTGTGGAAGAACTTGACTGGCCTGCACCTCAACCTGATAGAACACCTTTGGGATGAATTAGAGTAGAGACTGCAAGCCAGGCCTTCTCGTCCTACATCAGTATCTGACCCTACAAATGTGCTTCTGGAAAAATGGTCAAAAATTCCCATAAACACACTACTAACCCTTGTGGAAAGTCTTCCCAGAAGAGTTGAAGCTGTTATAGCTGCAAAGGGTGGGCAGACATTTTAAACTCTATGGATTAAGAATGGGAGGTCATTCAAGTACATATGCGTGCGAAGCCAGACGAGCGAATACTTTTGGAATATAGTGTATATCTGACCACTCTAACACACCCCCCCCCCAACCCCCCTCACCGTTCTAACATTGTATAAAAACAAATCTGTGTGTGTGTCAAACAAAAACCAGACCACAGCTGCACACTGGGGCACAACTGCGCAAGCCGTCTGTCCGCACGGCAGCCGGAGTGTGTTTGCGCGCATGTGTCTTGCATGACAAAGAGACTTCTCACGAAGTTGTTCACCATGTGGTCTTTTGTAAACACTCATTTGATCCCAATTTAGCTTCAGAGCACTAGAGCCAGCAAAATGGAGCTTACAGGGCAAACAAGTTTTTCCGTTTTCCAAAAATAGTCAGGGACAGAAGAATTAGATGATTCAACAGCATCTATAAAAGCAGATGCAGTTGACACAACTCGGCTCAGACAAACGTGTGTTTACGAGAGACAGTGAGTCAATATAAAAATCCCCCTCACTGAACTAAAACAAAGGGAAAGGAGACCTGATGCAGGTAACTATGGCAACATTCAGGAATAAACCATACCGAAGGTCTGCGGGTCAAACCCACAGTGTGTATAATACATGTGTATAATACATGGCACATAGCTGGCAGGATGCCAGAGGCATACAGCCTCTATGATATTCACCACTTCATGAAGGGGAAAGTGGGAGGAAAAGAAGTTCACTACCACAGTTTAAAGTACATAAGACAGATGGACAGACAGACAGAGTACTTTGCAAAAAAGTCAGAGACCACCCTGCTTTTATTTAGTTTCCAGCCAAAATGAAGTCATGAAGCCAGTGATATTTCTGATTAGAATAAAGAAAATCCACTTGCACAAAGGAGCGGAAAGCAGGTGTGAAGGTGCCAGTCTTGCTTCACTTCTGAAGAAATCTAGAAATGTAACGTGTCCATCCTACTCAACACTGAGCCTGAAAGGATGTGTAGCAGTCAAGAACATGTTATCAATAATAGAAAATGTGAAAATCAAACAAACATCACTGAATGGGTTTGGAATTACTTGAATTGTAAGAAAAAGAAAATGCAACAAACTTCTGTTAACAAACTTTGTTAAATATCCGTAAGCATATTTAATCATATATAAGCATATCCCCAGAGCCGACAGCACATGACTGAGGTGTCCTTGAGCAAGACACCTAACCCCCAACTGCTCCCCGGGCGCTGCGAATCGGGCTGCCCACCGCTCCGGGCAAGTGTGCTCACTGCCCCCTAGAGTGTATGTGGTGTTGCACTTCACGGATGGGTTAAATGCGGAGGTGAAATTTCCCCGTCGTGGGACTAATAAGGGTCACTTAATCTTAATCTTAATTCTAACAGTATGTCCAAACTGTTAGAATAGATCAGGTGTAGTTTCTAGTCAGGCAATTAAGCCAATATTAGCACTGCAACAACTTCACAGCAGGGATGAGGAAGAACTTCCCTTTGTTCAAATATTTATGAACATTTAAAAATAAATAAATAAATAAACAAAAGAGTAAATTAGAGTGAACTTTGGAGGTGAGCAGAATCTCTCTAATACTTAACCGTTTAGTCAAAAAACAAAAACAAAAAATTTGGACTTCCTCACCTATCCAAAATGTTTAATATTTTTATATAATAATATTTTTTTTTCAATATTTTTATAACTTAGCAGGTTGTAGAAGACACTTAAAAGACAAAAAAAATATGGATTTACAGTTGTGCTCTTGAATGATCAAATATTTACATATGATGTAACTTGAGCCAGTCATTATCAGGGTTTGTTAATGTGCAAAGTGAATATTATAAACAGGCATGTGGAGGTGGACAATGTCAAAAATAACAGGATAATTCAAGAAATTTTCATGATAAATGATACTCAATACATATCACAATATTGAGGTCACTGAGATTTACTGTAGCTTGCAACAGACAAACATACACAAGCAGTGCTGTATTAAACAATACCATAAAAACTATGGATGCAATGAACTTAATCTGATTAAACAGGACTAATTATTTTCTTTATGTACTGACACATGCAGTTGAACATTGCTGTTGTTGTACTGATGATGTACACAATGCACTTTCAAAAGTATACTGTGACATCCTTTCTCACAATAATGACAAACATCAAGCTTCTGCCCGGCCCTTACAGGCAGGTACGGCTTCAGATTAAATAATGGGAACAGCTCTAAGAATAATCACCATTATTTCTAGAAAAATAATATTTTCCACAACCAACAATTTCAGCCTACTGTTAAATCAATGACAAAGCTGCAAGGTTTTACATCAATACCTCTACAATACCTCAGGCTATAGATTCGACAGCTCTGTGGTTTCATCTCATTTTGAAACCATACACCCCCCCCCCCACCCCACACCACTCACACACACACAGAATGTGTGCAATAGAAATACACTAAAAGTATGACATGACACTACGCAGGCAGTGTGTTTGTCCCAATCTGCCCTCTTATTACTGCCAGGAGGCAGAAAGGACGTCCAACACCACAATAACAAAACAAATGACATCATTTGAGGTGTCAGATTACCCAGCAATGCAACCTAGCATGTGTTCTCCATGAACTCTGGGAGAAACCTAACTGAAAAATGAGGATATCCAAAGCAAAGACCAAAGTTTACAGAGAATTGGGACAGTTTTTGAATACTTTAAAATGAAACAAAAATGTAATTAGATGTACATCACCATGCTCATGAAAAATGAAGGGATTTCACTTCAGTGTGTTAACTAGTCAACATGTTTTAAGCCCCTCCAATGTTTTAAAATACAGATATGGTATGGGACTGAGAGTCAGTTCTCTAATCAGTTTGTGGGACAAAAAAAAATGAAGCAGGACATCCCCATTTCTCTTCATTAACTTGGCTGATAGTAAAGATCTATATAACTGCTAAGATACCTACATGTTACAAGAAAATATCAACAAGTGAAAAAATGGCTGCAGGAACTGCAAACAAATTGATCTCTTTGCCCCTGAATTGAAAGAAGCCCTTAGAACAAAGGCTAGATAAGAGTTAGAGAACAGGAGGATGTGAGAGGAGCATATAGAACAGAAAAGAGGAGCACTGTAATAGACAAACCAGCTGAGAACCACATGAGGGTCACACAAGACCTCAAGCAGTCTTCCAGAGACCACGAAAGCTACAAAGCCACATACATCGCTCGTACAGACACACACAGACACACACAGACACACACCCTCCTAGTACTCTACTTGGTGGGGATCTTGCCAGGTGTGTCCGTCAACAAGCCTGTTTCCTGCTGAGACCACACCTGTGGTGGAAGCCAAAGCCCAACTTCCCGTGTAGACAGGAAGTGGGGGTGCCACAGAAGCCTAGCAGACATGGTGGAGGAGGTAATGTCGGAGGAAAAACCCCATTAGTGAATCAAAACAGCGCTAAATAACAGAGAGGAGAACTGTTCTGGAGTCTGAGAAACCAAGCTTATGAGCAAGAGCGAGACGGAGAGCGAGAGTGAGAAAGAGGACAGAGAGCAAAAGAAAGAGAGCGAGAGAGAGAAAGCAAGAAGGAACAGACAAGGACAGAGAGGTAAAGAGAGAAAGTTGAAATTATGAAGTTGGTGAAACTGAACGTGGATGCGTACCGTTACTCATGTCTGCGTCAGTCCTTTGACCGACTCTTTTCAGAGCTTTATCTGGTATTTGGTCAGGTGGTGAAATTTTAGAAGCATTCTGCCTGATTAGCTTATCTGCTGCTACTGAGGTCTATATATCATGCCTCCAAACAACTCTACTGGGAAACATGCACTCGAGTCGTTTTGCTAAAATTACCATTGATAAACAGCTCACCCTAAGAATCAACAGAAATAAGACTTTACACACAACAGTAACTTTTTAAAAATCAAATTCATAATCACAAACAACTAGGGATACAGTTACATGGGAATTGAATAAAACATGAAGACAGAGGGAGAGCAGTCAGCACAGTGGGCCAGCATCACCCAAATGTTCTGCTCTTACAGCATAAAATAAAAACATAGTGCAAATAATGATTTGAAATATCGGCCAAATACTTACATCTGTCTGAAATGAATACAGACAAATATCTGCAGATATATCTCACTGGTGATAATTGTTGAGAGAGAGAGAGAGAGAGAGAGAGAGAGAGAGAGAGAGAGAGAGAGAGAGAGAGAGAGAGAGAGAGAGAGAGAGAGAGAGAGAAAGAGAGAGATGAGGAGGTGGGGCGAAGAGAGAGTGGGTTTCTCTCACATTAGCAGTGGACGTGGCTCTCCAGAGCCAGCAGATGGCCACTTATTGATTTACAGAGTGAGGAGAGAAGCTGCACTCTCCACAGTGAGTCAGCACAAACCAAAGCAGGACAGCTAATCAAAACTCAATCCTACCATGAAAAGATAAAATGCTCCAATACAAAAAGAAATTTGCATTTTGCATAGTGTACCAGTACCGTACAGAAATAAAAACAACAGCTTTTATCTTTTTACCTTAAAGCCGTACATATTCATCTCTCACAATCCGTGTCTGGTATAAGATAAATCAAATCACAGAAGGCAGTACTGAAGTACACGCCCATTCATTTCTATTGAAAAGCGGAGTCATTGCTATTGCTTTACTGAAATGTGATCTGTGATATTTGACTGCATGCTACACTGGAGTATTCCTTTAGCCCTCTTTTTCAACCCTTGTCACGTACTTATGCACAAGTCACTGCACGATTCTGAACACCTAAATGATGAATCCTGGAGTGCCAAGAAAGACAAAGCTCTTTTACAGCACCCAAGCCTTTACAAATGCCTATGACATGTTGTGGGACATCTGAATACTCCAATCAATGCAGATTATCACAGTCAAGGAGAAAAGCAGAAAAATGCATTAGTATTGAACAAACATTAGCGGCACTCTTCCAAAGGATGGATACAACCCAAAGGCAGTGGAACACAGTCTTTGCTGCATGACAAGAATGAAAATGACAGGACTGCTTCCCATCAGTGCTGTTTATCAGAAGTAAACAAGGGCTGCACGATATGGACAAAATGCTCGTATTGAGGGTTACATCATAAAAACATTCTATTGCATAAAACAGTGCCATCCCCTGGCTGTACTCACATCCAATACCTGACAGTTAAAAACCAAGTACGTCACTGCACGGACTGTTTTGAAAAAACAGACTAAGACCCATTGCCATCCCTATCCCACCCCTTGCCCCTTAGCCCTCTGTTTTGCATGTTCACATCTAGGGTTAGGGTGTCGCAATTTTAGTTGAGATGGAGGGGTAGGGTGAAGTGTTGGGACTACATGGCCCTCCAAACTGAGGTTTTTTAGAGGCACACTTTAAACTGTTAAAAGTGTTATGAGAGAAAAACCAGCAAGATGGCTGTGCTAGAGACCAAAGAAACCCACAAATGTAAGTATTTCCTCTGTTAAAGAATTACAATAATCGTCTCATTATCTTCGTTTAATGTCGCTTCAATGTATTATGATCCTTTTCTTCATAACAAGCAAAAAAAAAGAAAAAACGCTAATAGCATTCTAATGTCTCAGTAGCTAGATAGCCAACTTTCCCATTCCACCTTATATAGTCCAGCAGATTGATACTGCTGGTACCATTTAAGGTGGAATGGGAAAATTCAAACAAGAAGCTGGTGAATATCTGACCTCAGCTTTGTATCATCAAACAATTAGCGGTGGGTGATGATAAATAATTGTTTCTTCTAACAATCAAATCACATCAGGATATATTTGGAAACGAAAGTTTATCAAGTACTGCCCAGCACTATATGGTGGTCTCTTTTTCTGAGACCCACGCTGCGCTCTGGATTCAATTAAACGGCGAACCCATTCTAAGCTGTAGGAATCTCTGTTCTGAGCTGTAGGATTCGTTGCGGACCAAGCGCAGCCACACGCACACATGCTGGGAATTACAGGGAGTCATGCAGATGGAATTTTCCCACGGTGACACCGAATATAGAGAAGTGCCCCTCTCTTTCTTTCTTTCTTTGCTTTGCTTGTTCTCTCTCTTTCTCTCTCTCCTTTTCCATATGCCTCTTTTGCTGTTCCCTCCCCATTGTGCAGTATTATTAACCTGTCAAATCACCCACAATGAGGCTCAACATTAAATTCATAGAGGGAAAACCCCCTATCACCACTTTCACAATCAAATCCAAGCTACTGTACAAGAATAAGATGGAAATTCTGTATGGAACACGTCATGCGTTAAGCTGAACAGTGAGAAAACTGTTCACAGAGCCAACACTAGTTAACCGTATGCAGCTCAGAACGTTGAGGTCTCACCACTTCAGTACATTTTTTGGTATTAGATTATGACAAGCACTTTAACATGTTACAATAATAATTTCCCTCAATGCCAATACTAAAAACTGATGCTCAGTATCTAATTCACACATTTTCTCCATGTACTCCAAATATATTTCTACAGCCAAGACATGTTTAGCACTAGAAGTTTGCATTTTTAGTTATATGTTTGGGTTCTGCATTTACAGTGTTTTGTAGAGATGGGTGGCTCAGCAAATACATCACAGTAGCTGAAGACATTTCTATGATAAATGATAGCACCGGGTGGCATGGTGGAAAATACACACACACACACACACACACACACACACACACACACACACACACACACACACACACACACACACACACACACACTGTAAGCCACTTCTCCCTCTGGGGCGCAGGGGAAAATGCATATAATGATACAAAAACAAAACGTTCCTTCTCTTTTTTCAATTAAAAAGAAATACCGAACAAGATGCAGAATTCAAATAAACAAAGATAGATTTTCAAATGTTTCTTGAAAGTCATGCAACAGACTAAAACATAGACTAAAGTTTGCACTGTTAGCATGTCTTGCTATGTGTGCTTATATGTGGCATACCAGCCTTACAGCTGTGATGAAACTGAATTTCAATGGGTATCCTGAATGAACCAGCATACAGCCCATTACTAATGAGTCATGATATTTACTGAGGTTTGCTTAGTTGGACCAGACAATATATCAGTACCAATAAAGCCAAGTTGATGGCAAATATGATGTAGTTGGTCTATGTTCTATGTACTGACGATATATATACACACAATATGCTCAAAAACATAATATAATTATTATAAAATACAAAATTGTAACCTGTATCCTGCCTTCCACCCAATGACTGCTGGGATAGGCTCCAGCTCCCCCAGGACCCAGAAGGACAAGTGGCTTAGAAAATGTGTGAGTGTGTGTGTGTGAGATACTGCCCATCCATATCTGTTTGTGACAGATGTCTTGGCTGAAGGACTAGATTTTAGGTAAGAGGGAAAAACAAATTTTAGTTTTCGGTGTGCCAGTTCTTTACAGTCACCGTTTAAAAATATTAAAAATCTACTACACTACAAGGAGAAATACATAGCCAGCCACATAATTAAAGTAAACTGCAGCTATAACAGTATTGAACCAAAAAGCTTAACTATCCAAAAAAAGATTCATTTACAGCCAAAATGAAAACCAGTATGGACTACAGAAAATTGTAGGAACTGTAGTTATACAAAAAAAGAAAATGTGATTCAAGTACAATAATTCTTTTCTGTGCTACATCTCGCCAGGTTAGTAACACATTTTGACCGGATTCTTTCATTTTTCCTTCCTGGACACTGATACTGGGTGCTGGATCAAGGCCATCTCTAACATTTGCCACGTAAGGTTGAAACTGACCCTGGATCAGCACTTGTATATTTAGTCCTGGTGGAACTGTAAGCCCTTCTCTATTCAACAGTTGAATCGTCCCCACTCACAGCCAGCCAAGACCACACTTCGTCATGGCCAGTGTGCACCACTACTGAGGCAGACCTGAGTACAGATCCCAATGGTCCTGTCTGGCACATAGGTGTGTAATTTAGAGCAGCCACACAATAAAAGCAGCTGCTGCTGTGGTCAAGGGATTAACAGCGAAGTGACTGAGGAGTTTGGCTACTATAAGTTGGTGAGGGTGTGTGTGTGTGTGCGCACTTGTATGCATGTCTTTCTTTGTAAATCACATATACATACACCTCCGAACATCAAACAGACCGCATCCGAGCGGAAAAAAAACTATTCTTGTATGGCCACGACTGTGGGCTGTGACACACCATGACTCATCAACTGTTTCAATTGGCCTGTTCAAAGCTTTAAACAACCAGCTCAAAGTCTGCGAGCGCATGAGTGTACAGACAACATGACTATCACAGAACAGGGGGGGTGGATTTCACAAAGCAGGAATTTTCAGCCACATAACTAAAGCCTGAATGCCCAAAAGGAAGAAAGCTCAGACTTGACATTAAAGCTTTTCTGGGACAAGTGAAAGTCTGTTGGGACAGGTGGACATCAGTATGTCAAAATTAGTGTTCTGAGAAGAGCGAATACTTTAAGGAGTCTACATCCCTCATTTTTCTTGATTTTGTTTTCCTGATAGGGGCTGCAGAAATGGGCTGACGACAAGTCTACTAACAAATCCACTACACGCCACTGTAGGCAGCAGGTGACTTGTTGAGGACAGGGTCTAAAATACAGTGGTGGTAAAAAGTGCAGTAAAGAGAAAGGAGGAGAGAGAAGAAATGAGTTAGTGTGGAAATACTACACAAAATGAAACCAGATCCACTTGTAAGTAGAAAGACTGTGCAGAAATATAGGCACGTAGGCCAGATGAGGTAGGCTGAGGATCATGATAGGAAAGGGCCTTTTGACTAACATCCAAAACATCAAATCTCAGTCCTTTTAGTGAAAAGGAAACATAAGATGAAGAGGATATATCATTTACTAGCTACCTATAGCTTCAAACACAATTCAGGAATAACTTTAACTGGGATAGCAACAGTGTTTTCTTGTTCAATTACTAGGCCAGGGGTCTGCAATGCATGGCTCTTTTAATGCTTTGTTGCAACTCCACAGCAGAATTACATTTTAGGTTCAAAAAATCCTCCTTTGCAGTAAAATACAGTTTTAGCAATAAATAGTCTTAAAAAAAAGCTGGAATTGCCTACAACTGCTAATTCACCAACCTTTAACCGTGAAACACACAAAGCAGTCTCACCTAGCTTGTAGCTATTGAAAAGGCAAAGAGGAAGATTTAAGAAGGACATTGATTATTTGGAGACAAATGGACTTATTTGCATTCACAAGCATTCCAGCTGGTTTCCCGATGTGTTTAATCTGCAACGAGAAGCTGTTAAACATTAAAAAGTCACAAAGCTGAAGTCATTCAACATCTGTTTTCTCCTTCCAGCTTAAACGGTGCAGCAGAATGGGAAAATTCAAACAAGAAGCTGGTGAATGAGACGTGAATGAGACGCGAATGAGACGCGAATGAGACGTGAGCCTAGAAAAATTCAAACACAGAGATATTTTTACAAGAAACTATTCTACTTTCATTTCCTGCCAGAGATGTGAGAAAAGCCGCTACAGTCATGATCAACCTTAAAGCAGAGTAAAGAAAGTCGGCGTTTTCTTTAATATTATATATTTTACTAGTACATTAGCACATACTGAGCCAAGATGGTAAAATGGATATAAAATGTTGTGGCTCCCAAGGTGGTTTGATTTTTGTCAAAAGGACAAACATTTAGTTTCCCCACCTCTGATCTAGGCCAATATCTCAGACTGAAAGTGCACTGGTGAACATGAACTGCATGGTACTAGTTTGATAAACAGTCGTTTGTTTCCAGACAGTGCATGAACCAGAATCATCTTAAATTCACTATAAGGGGTGAGTTTCTGAGAGCTATAGTGATTTTAGTTTGCAGGTTACACCAGTCTCAGTGAGCAGAATGCCTGAAGCCGAAACTTACTAAAATGCAACAAAAGTACTTTTATGCACATCTTATACCTTAAACCGCATCATCTGCTGATCCAGCCTCTATTAGCAAATCAGTTGAACCTACTATCATAAGGCATTTTGAGTACAAGAATACAAGGGGGGGGGGGGGGTCCTGTAAGTTCTCCAGTTTAAGAAATCCCGCTAGGTCACCACTTTTTTTGGAACAGCACTGCTGCAGTAACCTCAATCTGAGGTTGCCTCATCATGCATTCTTGACCTTACTCATCAAAAATCTAGTGTAAAAACTGATCCCAGATCAGTGTAAAAATCAAAAACGTCCACTGTCGCTGCTGTAGGTCAGTGCAGTGTCAGGTCACATGGGCAGAGATGGAAAAGTCAACATCAGACAGAGAGACCTTCAACCGGCACCAATCACATGACACTTGTGCTGAGAACTCTGTGCCCTGCCCTGAGATTCACTACACACACACAGCGAGAGCAATAAACACAAAGGCCGTCACCGTCAAAACAGCTATTAAGTCCAGTGAAAATGGCTATTAAGCCCAGTCAGAATGGCTGTTCTGGTCAAAACAGCTATTTAGTACAAGTTATTCATTTTTCAGGACATATTAAATGGTGACATTATAAGCAATAACCCACTTGCATTTGAAAGAAGAAAGTCAAAGAAAAATAGCCATCTATCTATATAAGTTTCCAAAAAGTTTGAAAATGACTTAAATACGGAAATGTTAACAACCTGACTAACCTGATACTAGTTCAGTCCTCCAAAGCTTCATGAATGTAGCTTAGGCCCAGTGACTTGTCCAATATTCACACAATAAAAACACAATGTGTCAGTCTAGCCAGCAAGGTCCCTGAAAACACCACAAGCAAAAAAAAAAAACAACAACAACAACAACAACAACAAAAACAACAAACAAACAAACAAGTGCTTGTGTTTGAGATGTTCGCTTTCATAAAATCAAACAGTAAGTCTGTCGCTGCTTGCCGTGACACTGTAAGGGTGGTCCTGGATGATGTGTTTGGTATTTGTAATCCAAGTTCTTGACACATTTCACACTCGGCAGGTTACACAGCTACATTACTTACACCCTTTTTCGGTTCTCTGCATCACTTCAGAGGATGATTTAGTGAGTATGATCTATTGTTTCCAGGGGTAAGCGTCTTTGGACATTGTGGTTTTAGCTAAAAGATTATCCTTCAAGTTTGGTTGTGGACCTAATCACACTGTAAAGAGGATTCTCAATTTGAAAAAGTTAGAAAGAGCATTCAATGCAGCTCAGGGGCTAATTCTAGTTAGTAGCATAGCAGCTTTGGGGAAAAAGAAAAAAAAAATTCAACTTCATAATTTGTGATATCTGTGTTGCACTGCAAGAAAGCTAGCACGTATCTGTATAAGCATTTACCAATGAAACAAGAGCCTTCCAGAAGGATCAGACACATAAAAACCATAGCTGAGAAAGCTGAGACTCATATACGCTCATACTCTCCAACTCTATACATTCCATAAACTTAAATCTTTCACAACCGCAGTCTCCACAGGATATAAATCTCTCTGCATCCACACTTCAAGAGTATTCTCTTAAGGATGTGAAATGGGAGAAACGGAATGTGAGGCAAAGGCAATGAAGCCAAAAAAAGCAAAGATAAACAAATAAGATAGGGACAAACAATAAAACACAAAAAAGATAAACAGCTGGGCTGCTGTTAATAATTAGTAGTTCACAGAAGCCAGTTCACTTGATCAAAGTAGTAATGAAGGACAGCTGACAGTAAGCAAATGCGACACAAAGAAAAAAAAACAAAAACATTTTAATTAGCATTAACACATGCCAAAATCTGTTTAAAAGAAATAAAAAATTAGTTTATAAAAAAAGGCTAAATGCTACATCAGCACTTCAAGGGCCAGGAGACCAGGAGCAAGCTCATCGGAACGACCTCCTTTTCGGTGTACTTGCATGCTCAAGTGAGCGCTCAAACCCACTCTTGACAAACACACTCAAAAGCATTCAAGGATGGACAGTGAGAATGAGTCTCTCTCATCTTCAACTGTTAGCATGAGAACATGCTGAACTCTGGGAACTCTGGGAGGGGAAACGATCCTTCATAATGGCCATTCCAGCTGCCTGCAGAACAAGGATGTCGTCATGGTGAGATCAGTGAGGTCATCAGGGGTCAAACATGGCTGTGGAGGAGAAAGCACATTCCCAAATCCAGGCAGGAAGCCTCTCCAACAGCCTTGGCCAGAACTTCATTAAAGAAACCTCCTCAGATACCTTCTCCCATTGGGCCAGACATCAGCTTCTCCATGGCAGCTGCTCCAGGTGAAAGAGAACCTTCATTTCTGTAGAATGTTGGGCTTGAAAAAGCTCATTTTAGGCCCAGGAATCAGGACCCATATGTACTAGGAATCTCCCCTCAGTCATGAAGACATGAAAGGTTGATTCTAGTGTTCACAAACGCTACACAAAGTTCCTTCATAGAAACGCAGAAGTTAAAATAACAGTACAAAAAGAAACTACATAGCCAATATATTACATTATACTTTCAGAAAATCGTCAGTCTTTTTTATCCTGTACTAAGTTTAATTATTTAATTTTTAGTAAATTCCCATGGTGATCTCCAACGAGAAATACCCAGTTCCCTACCCAGTGAGAAAACACTGCACATTATTCTGAGGCTCTTTGTTTGCATCAAAGAAAGACACTGTCCACCTCTTCCTATCAGTTTCTACTAGCCTTAGCTGCTAAACCCGCTATCCATCACTGTCTTCAGGGGAGCTAACTTGCTGACCAGTCTCCTGTCAATAAGAATCACTCCCTCTTCAGAATGGGGATTTTGATGTGAAATTCCCTTCTTAACATTCTCACCTCTTGACCTCTCCTTAGAGATAACTATGCATGACAGAAGTTAAGAAGAACCTTCTGAACTAGTGCAATGTACATGTCCAGTTAGATCCCTGTGTCCATATGGCTAACAACCATATTCAAGCGGAGACCAGTTAGCAAGATCATTCCAAACTCACCCCTGCAAACCTTTTAATCTCTGTAATGTCAGCACTTTTGAAAATATTCATATATATAACAGAGAGCATTTTAGATGAGGCCTTAAAAGTGGACTCAGTTCGGCATAAACTGTGATTAGTTTTTAAACACCCTTGCTTGAATCCTCTTGGAAAACCACAGCAAGACGAAGACAGGGGAAATGACAGAAGGATTAGCCATCACCTCTACAGCTGCTTAAACAACCGAGAACATGGGTTCCTTTCAATGTAAAATTCAAGCCCACATTTATCAAAACTCTTAGTACCGGTAAGTACTGGTGTCCTCTGTCTTGAAACTGCTTTCATCAGGATGCACAAGACAATACCTTACACTGTTCTTCAGAATTTAACGAATATGGGTCACTGTGGATATTTTAATCCATCTGAAAAGTAGCCAAGGCTCAGTCTCTCAAACAAATCAGTGTTAATATCAACAAAACTAGAAGTGAATGCTTAAAGTGACACTAAGAATGTAAGGTAAGAATTCTGATTGATCAGGCCTGATTGATCATATCTACTAAGATGTAGAAGGCAGAACTGACCTCAGAGTAGCTCTTCATCTAGGACAATCTGGAATTATTTACCGATGGGTTCGGTCCTATTGCAGTAACATCTATATATCAAAAAGCATCCAGAAAGTTCTTCTAATTACTAAACACCTTCTAGTTTCAGATGCACCTCTTCCTAATACAAGGAGTCAACTGTACACACACAGCATGTAAAATCTCCAAAGAAATGCATTGTCAATAAAACAGGAACAGCCACATATAGGCAAGGTCACTTTCCCAATGTAAAGTGTCTTCTAGAGAAGCACACAGCTCCCAGCACTGAGATGAGGAGCAGTGGAACTGTGTTCTTTAGACTGACTGAGCTCCATCAAATACCTTCGGGATGAGTTGTGCTTGTGGTTCAGAACTAATTATCCAACATCAGTACCTGACCTCACTAACGTTCTTAAGACTGAATGCAATCAAATCCTCACAGCTAATGTTGCAACAGCTAACATAAAACTTTTCCAGAGGTAGAGGCTGTTACTGCAGCAAACGGGGACAAATTCCTTATTCATACTCCTGTCTTCATAAGAAACATCTGGCTTAACAGCACACTCTTTGCACATCACTGACGTGCTTTAGATTTGCGTTGGACTCCTTCAGATATACTGCGTGTTTCACAGCATGTCAACGAACAGCTTTCACACTCTAGCATGTTCGTTTTGGAGTGCTGTTATAGATTTAGCTTAGACCTGCAAAATATGAACTCCTCTGGGGTGACAGCTTCCTGTCACATGGCCTCAGAGTTGATGGGGATTGGCTCAGACTCAAGAGAAGCTAATGAGTTGAGCCCACCTGCTGTTGACAGGATGCCTGATGTAGAACATGCCACCTGCCATTGTGTTTGTACTCATTATAAGCAAATAAGCAGCTTAAAATCTCCCTTCCGAAACAGAAGTAACGAACAACTGTCTATACTTGTAAGCACACCAACGGTTTCCCTAATACTCACATGGTCAGACATGATTGAACCCGTGCTTCACTTCATTATAAAACATTCAGGTGATTTCTTACCCGGATTATTTCTACATAAGACAGCTGACGTAGGAAATACGTGCACTGCAATACAACTGATTAAGCTCTTAATGGGCCCATATTGCATGATTTTTCAGCGCTTTTTAAAAATATTTTTGAAGTATTTCACAAAAACAGCCCATTATAAATTAAATGCTTCTGCAATGTCAGGAAAAATCAACTCATTTTTCATATATCCACCTACTCGGCCTTCTGAAGTTTAGCCGTGTCCATTCAAATTAAAGTTTTAAAGTGTGTTTTGACTCTGTGTGAATGTGGCACAATACAGGCCAGCCAATCAGAAAAGGTCTTAAAACGCAGAAACAAAAACAGCCTGTTGAATTCCAAGTATGAAAATGATTATGAGAAAACAAATGATGACCATTTAGAGTACATAAAACCTGCACAGAACTTATTTTAAAAAATGCATGATGCAATATGATGCCTAACCTGATCAAAACAATAATCTTGGACAGCCTAATCCCTTTCAGATTATGTAAGAGAAGGATTAGCCTAATACATGTTGAAACAGCGACACTATGTTGGCTACAACAAAAAGGCTGATGTATGGGTTTTTATACCAAGCTGATGACAAAGCAGAATTTAAGGACAAAACTGGCTCTTCTATTTCATTGTCACACTTTTAGGGCACAAAAGATATGGACACGTCTCCCACATTCTCTCTCTCCATCACTCACTCCCTTTCTTTTCTTCTCTCCCGAGTCTTCTGAGCTGGCTGCACTTTCAGAAATCATTCGTGTGAGACTAGGCCATCAGTAAAATCCTGAGCTGTAGGGCTGCAAGCCACTGAGCCAGTACCACCTGATGAGCACTGTTACTGCATTGTTCCCAACTGAACTATTCATTCCCACAAACGCATTCTTTCATAGCAACTGCAACATAATTCATTTAGTGTGGTGTTCAGATTCACTACATAGCACTGAATCTCCTGTTTAAAACGCTGCCAAGCTGGATAACAATGTTCTAATATCAGCCTCAAATGTTCCGCCCATAAGTACACTGAGCATCTGATATCTATAGCAGGCTCAGCTGGCCACAACTGCCAGGACTGCGCAAGCTGCATTCTGATTGGCCATCCACACATCCATGTGAATGCACTTCCCTGCAGCAGCACATCTTCAAAAGTTACTCAAGGCTTGTCGCAGCTTTGAAGCAAAATATCCTCATGGATATTTTTTGCCTGTGGATTTGTTTTTATTTGCAGCCCTATCTTAAAAATCACCTGCCCCCACACTACAACAGTTAGTGGTTGATCCATCTGCAGGTCTTCTTCTCTCACAGTAGGCTGAAATGCACCAAACTCTCTGCTGACAGGTAAAAATCTGGCCTGTGAAATTAACGTGGTCTTACATTGAACATGCCATTATGCTAATGCTTGCCACAAATTTGCCAACAAATAATTCTATCCTAACAGTGTGACCTTTCACATATACACAGAATACATATCATCTGTGATCAATAAGACTCAATTTCAACATTTCAGTGATGCACCACCGTTTCTCATTAGGGTCAAAGGGATTTTGCCATCATTATGTAAATCTTGTCCAAACTTGCAACAGTTGCAACAAAAGAACATTGTTGTGGGCAGGACACGAATAGGTCAATTAGTTTCTCTTATTGTATGATGTCATAGAACATTGATTACTTTAGGTGTCACTCAGTTCACGGCTGAAAGATAAATCATTTTTAAATCAATATCAATTTCAAAGACTGCAACTTTCAAATCACAAGAGCTGCCACTTTAATTACAACTTACATGGTCAACAATGTTGACTTAAGTTTTAAGTGGGGAAATTTAACCTGATATCACTGAGCTGGTGGACAACCGGTTAGTGAGTTAGACCAACAAAGAAAAGAAAAAAAAAAGAAGAAGAAGAACAAAATTTTCAAGACTCAAGCTACAAGAAGTGGATATCAGAGTGTTCTTGGCCAAAACAACAAGTCTGGACCTTAATTCATTAGAAAATAACTCCTTTAAATCACAGTCACATACATCAGAAATAATAATAATAATAATAATAAATATTTGCAGAAAATCGTTCAGCACTAGCTCATTAAGTTCTCTCTTTGCACTCTGGTGCAAAACCCTTTTTGCTAGACATCAGCAGCTGTCTAATGCACCACTGCGCACCAGGAGCCTCCAGCGATGGACGTCTGAGTATTCACATAGACAGCCTCTACAGTTTCACCCCGCCTGCTGAATGTGTTTTATGGTAGGCCATAGCGCTCTTTGAACCCCCAAAACCTCAGGTCCCCAAGGGGGCTTTGGTAAAACAACACCATCTAAGAGCAGGGTTCTTTTGTGTGGCCCATGTGTGTCAAGCATATCAGATTAAAGCAGGTGCTGGTCTAGGCCCTGCTGTCTGGTCCATACATCTGAGGTCATTTGATTAAGAAATTAACAAGCAAAAACCTGATTCTGCTCAGCACTCTCACTTAGAGTAGAACAATATATCTGAGTAAGACCCCATATGCACACAGCTAATAGACTGAGGATGACCTTGTATATATACACACATGCACGCAACCAAAGCCTTCCTCTCACATACCCTCTGAGGAGCATTAGCAAGACCTCAGCAGCTGATTTTCTCATCAGATCTACTTCTTACAGGCCAATTCCCATAGTAGTCCCTCAAAATCACCACATCCCCCCTCAACATGACAGCAAACAGGGCTCTGTGCTTCCGCACATGGAAAAACCATTGACCGCTAAATTTCTTCTGGTCAGCAATTTACCTAGAGTGCTGCTCAAGCTCAATTGAAATGAAAACTTTGTTTCCATTGTTTATACTAGTATTGACATTACATTGCCACATATTTTAACAGCCCATATTAATATGCACTTGTGAATAATCTCTCTTGTCAATAATCCGTCATGGTTAATGGTTCCTCTATTTGTCAAAATGTCCACATTCAACTGTGCTTGGTCAGGACATTTACTGAGTGATATGACTTCACAGAGGGAATATTTGCATAACTGCCTCTGCAATATAAGTAAACGAGTTAGACCAATTAGAGGCAACAATTTGTTTACATGATAACTGTGAATAAATGAAATATTGTGCAGCACTGCTGTCTACAGACTTATCCCTGTTCCAACACAGCAGATTCTCTTCTGAGAATATCGGGAATGCTGGAGCATTAAATCTGTAATGCACAGGTTGCTCCGAGACCGAAGCTGGAAAAGACTAGCATCTCACTCTCTCTGAAACAGCCCTAATTCTGCATATCCAAGGATGATGCCGCCTGATGATTCATCACAGCTTATCTTTGAGCATTCAAACTTTTGGAACTGAGGCTAACAATTAGTGGTGGGCGATATGGCAAAAAATATACTGATTGCGATAGACAACATGCCACAATATTTTATCCTGACAAGTCTTAAAAGATAGAATGGACAAAAGACTGGATAATTGGACAAATTAATACAAATTATTTTTATTCAACCTGTCACCTACTGCATTAAATCCAATTGAACAGGACTAATAATGCTCATTTTATGATGAATTACAGTCAGTCTGTGTTCTAGAAGTACTGACGATATCCATGATACACTCAGAAAAGTAAATGTCACATCGCAATATAACATGTTTACCAACGGTGAATAGATTTTTTTTCTTAAAAACCTCGTAAGCAGTTTTACTGTAGTTTTTTTTTTAATTCTGACATTCACTAATGTTTTCTTACTTGGGAAACGTTCTTACATAAGAACAGAACCTACACACACTCAAGAGCACAAAGGTGTGAACAGTTCAGCAGTTTAAGAACACACCATGAATCTGATGTAGGCTCTTTCTTAGGATCTTTCTCAAGACCAAATATAAGGAAAAAAAAACTAGGGAGATATTGGTGATTAAGGCCCAATGACCTTATTCTAGAAACACTTATAAAAACAATCTTAATTTATTTACTGACTAATCAAACCATAATGCCTTCTGTGGCTTCCTCTCATCCATCTCAAAGAGATGCAAGAAGAGATTTCCTTTATGGTGCAACAAACAGAATCCGTGTCGCTCCCTGCCCTTTCTGCAGTGTACTGCAGTCTATTTGAATGGCTGTATGTGACACGAATGTTATAGAACATCAGATAGCTTCTGTTATTACAGTCAACTTTGTTGACTAATCACTGCAGCCATACTTGGAATATCGCTGAACTACCAGTCACGTTGTGCCGAAAGTGGCCATGCTAACAAGTGGTGACAACCTAAGATTCTCCAAAAAATTAAGTACGATAAAACCAAACAAATATTACGGAGAAAAGACGCCACCTCATGTCGTTTTTGTCTAGCTCTGCTCCGGAATCAGCGGGAATTTCCTGAGGGGTAACCTACTTGTCGTCTCCTCTTCCGCTCGGGTTGATGCTGCTGTCGGGACTAGAAGAGTGTGCGAAGGAAAGGAGGGGTTTCTGAAGCAGATACAGGCATAGTGTCCTTACCATTTCAAGCTCAGACAGCACCAAAAATAAAAAAATGAGACTCCACCAAAGCAAAGTGTGATTCAGCTTTCCATTACAGTGAGCATTTCTTTCATAGAAGCTTTTAACCAGACGACGTAAGCGGCCTTTACAGTTGTAACCTACATCGAAGGCTGTGGCCTCTTTTTCCAGGCACACGTGGGCAAACACTACACCTCAAGCTCATGTTTGCTCTTAATGGAAAGACAGTTGATGCACACTGGCCCAGACGGAGTCCAAACATCACAGTTTTACGCCCGGCTGGTGACAAGCTGTGGTTGGACTGCCGCTATGGTAAAAACTGCAGCATTACCTCCGGTGTGCTGAACTGTGGCACCGGCCTGAGAAATTAGAAATATAGTTAAAGCTAATCTACAAATTTCCTTTCAAGCCCTGATATTGCAAAGATTCTATATAATCCTGTTATCTCATTGACAATGTAAAATGCAAAGGAAATCAAGGGACTAAAGCCCAGCGACACCAGGACACCATTAAGATTAAGTGACCCTTATTAGTCCCACAATCGGGGAAATTTCACCTCCGTATTTAACCCATCCGTGAAGTGAAACACCACAAACACTCTAGTAAGCACACACACTAGGGGGCAGTGAGCACACTCGCCCGGAGCAGTGGGCAGCCCAATCCGCAGCGCCCGGGGAGCAGTTGGGGGTTAGGTGTCTTGCTCAAGGACACCTCAGTCATGCGCTGTCGGCTCTGGGGATCGAACCAGCGACCTTCTGGTCACAAGGCCTATTCCCTAACCTCCAGCCCATGACTGCCCCATAATAATGAGCATTATTTTATGACACAATGCTGACAAATTAGCTACCTCTCTGTTTTCAGGTTTCTAACTCTTTTCACTCATGTTATCCAAGACCTAAAAGTTGCATCTAGACTAAGTACATTTTGGCAAGTTGGAATCCTCCCTGGTGGAAACGTGTGGCTGCATGCACTACGTAAGAACACTTTACAACACTGCTGTGATTTGGACCACTTCCCCGAGTGGATGAATCGAATACTTGCGAGTGCATTGAAAGAGTATTCAAAGACAACTCAGGCAAAACTTGGTGAAGGACATGTCCTCTGAGGATGTAAGACAATCATCTATCTTCATCAGTGTGATGGTAATTTTGCCTTGGAGACCTAAACATTGAGCAGGACCTTCATGAGCCTGGGTGCGCGAAGTTAACAAGTAAAAATGTATGACGCTGTCCAAAAAACTGCTGTAAAATCTGACCAAACATCTTTTCAAATGACTACTTCAGGCTTTACAGGGTGACTCGAGGCAGCGCATGGACATCATAATGTTCCCTTCTGACTGAGTAATGTTACTTCTTTCAATAACACATGAACAAAAAGCCTGACATAATGCAGCGTAAACGGCAAAGTATGCAATTTGCTGGGTGTTGAAGAAAAGCTCAAAATACATAATTACTAAAAAACAGTGCGTTTCATCTCTGTGAGCATTGTTTGTGTCTGGTTACAGAAGAAAGAAGAACAAAACAGTCCAATCAAAACAAGCTGTGTCAGGTTGACATGTGTCTTGCTGAGTGGCTCTGAAGAAAGACCAAGCCTGTTTTTCTCACTCTGCTGTGATGTGTGTTGAAGCTTTGTCTACATCTGTGGTCAACAAAGTGTGTCCCTTGACAGCTGCTTCAACTCCCCCCCTTCAGCCCCCCAGACACAAACCAAGAGAGGCTAATTAGCCCAAAGACTTTGAGTAGCGGTCTAACCAGATTAGACTATGATGCTCAGGCTGAATAAACAGCAATTAGTTGACCAGCATCTTCTGGAAAGAGATGTCTCTGAAGCTGTGGAAGAGGAAGGACTTGTATTCTCTCTCTTGACAACTGATTTCCTTCTTTCGCTGCTAATCTGCCACTGCACTATCGCAGTGTACGTGAACTGCACAGTCACCTCCCTCGGTTACTGACCATGTCTGTCGGGCAGGACAATAGAGCCAGCCCCTCCTGCCTAGTATGCAAATCTATAGCCAAAGCGTTAGCTGAGCATGACAGATATTTCGCACGCTTTCCACAGCACAATCGTTCATGAAGACGTTTTTTAGCTGGAGGTGTCCATTGGAACCTCCCTCTTTGGTCTGATGGGCGCCCAGTAGGATGGCAGGCAAGCTGCAAAGGGTGGAGACCACAGCTCCCATTTCTGGAGCATTTAAAACTCCCCTACACCTCTGAACTTATTCATGCAGAATTACACCGATGAAAGGGGGAAAGATGACACCATGAAGTGTCCTCCAGTGAGTAATGTGATAAGATACAGATGATATGCTGAGTTTGAACACACCCAATCGACAATAGCTGAACGCATGACACTGTTTTGCCACAAAATTGACGTGTGTGCGCCAGACACGATGAAATGCAGCACGGATGAACATTTTAAACCATGCTGGATAGCTTACAGCCACACACCCAACACGAGTGAACACACAGGTTACTGGCTATTCTTTGGCTCTACAGAGCACGCTGTGTAGCCGAAGGTGGCTAATTGTGCGAGCTAATTATACTCATACTTGCTAACTGCGCTGCCCTAAACCCATCATCTCAAGAGAGGTCTGGCACATTATTGCGCCACTAACAGACACATGTGACATGTAGCTGAGGTTTCCACAAACATGTCCTTCCATACTACGCTAACGTGCTCTTTTCCTCTCCGGCAATTTTATCATTACTACAGGCTAGACAATAACAGCCAACGGCAGGGCGTGAGAGTGCCTGTTCGATTCCTCGCTTGTTTCCCACTTTTCCCACTCGTCCCTAAAAACCTAACCGTCCAAACGTGACCAGATAACAAAACTTTCACACCTGGGTTAGTTTACGTTAAATTTGCAGACTTACCCGTCGGCGAAAAGACGCAAAGGCGGTTTTCAAAGCCCTCTCTCTCTCTCTTTCTTGCTCTCCCTCTCTCTCTCTCTCCTGTAGCTCCTAACGGCTGTAACGTTAACCGTCAGTTAGTTTAAAATGAAGCACAGAATTCCAGCAGCGCTCTCGGCACCTTGTATCCTCGAAAGGCGACAGCTTCTCGCGTCTTTACTCTTCAAACAGTCAAAAACTGCTCATCTCTTCGCGTACGCAGACATTTCTCTCCACGCTCGCTCATTCTCTCTGTCCTCCCTATTCTTTCCTCTCTATCTCTCTCCCTCTCTCCCGCTGTAGCATGCTCTCCTGGCGTCCAGTTGCCAGCCCCTCCCACTTTCCGGCATCGACCAATAAGACGTACCCGGAGGAGTGACGTTGGTGGCTCACTCTGTTGTTCAGCTCGAACAGGCAGAAACGATGCACGTCGTTGTTTAGCTTAGAGCAACATTTACTTTATCTTCGTTTTCTTGCATTCTCTACATTACGTGCTCTCTTTTCCACACCTTTAAGGTTGCGTGCATCCTGGCGTCCAGTTTCCAGCGCCTCCCACCTTCCGGCATCGACCAATCACACGGACCGGGAGGAGTGACGTTTGTGGCTCGCACACACTCTGTTTTTCACCGTGAACAAGCAGAAACGCATGCATGGCGTCTTTCTAGTCTCCTCGTTTTCTTTCATTCCCTCTATGATTTGCTCTGTCTTTCCCACTTTCAAGGATGCGTGTATCCTGGAGTCCTGCCTTAAGTCCCGCCCACTGTCCAGAATCGCCCAATCAGGCGGCGCAGAAGGAGTGACGTTTCACTCGGTCAGCTGGGCAAACGCGAGCAGGCAGACACGGCGCATCTCAGTGCTTACAGACATGATTCTCTTCGTCCTCGTTCATTTCTCTTTTCTTTCCTCCCTCTCTCACAGTTCAGTTCAAGATAGTTGTATTGGCATGACTAAATCAAGTACTATGTTGCCAAAGCATACAAAGCTAAGCATACTGTGTGAAGATAATGACAACAACGATACAAAATCATGACAAATTCAAAATAATATTTTTGATAATTAATTAACCGATACTTTAACGAAAACACAAGGAGATAAATAAGATTTGTTGGATTTTCTCTCCGGCTGCCGCAACTCTTTCGGCGTCCGGTTTCAAGCCCCGCCTGCTTTCCAAAACCGACCAATCAGATGGTACCACAAGAGTGACGTCGTGGCTGATTCTGTATGACGAACTAGAGTGGAAAGTGCAACTAATAGATTTTGGTCTAAATTATGTAGTCACATTTTTTAATCTTGTCAAAGTTATTTACTCCTTTAATCTCAAAGATCTATTACTACAA
Source organism: Pygocentrus nattereri (assembly GCF_015220715.1). Lineage (NCBI taxonomy): Eukaryota > Metazoa > Chordata > Actinopteri > Characiformes > Serrasalmidae > Pygocentrus > Pygocentrus nattereri. The sequence goes on along the minus strand of NC_051222.1, from coordinate 26,575,949 downwards.
AAATCATTCTGTGTGTGTTTTGAATTTTGAATGTGTATGTTAATCTGTACAATGTTCATTTGTGAATCCCAAATCCGTCTTTGTTCACAAAGAGATATTGTACCCAGTTCTTTTAAACAAGAATTTGGATATCTTATGAAGAGCTTCAGAACGATCAACAACCAAACAGAATCAAACAAATTTAAAACATTATGATGAGATTTTTTTCCTGATCAAAGTATTCTATGTTTCTTGTACCAGATCAAAAACAAATCAGCTCAAAGAATCTCCTGAAGTACTAAGTAACTCATAGAAATGCTGTGGAGTGTCTTAATGTCTACTATCATTAGAAATAAAGTTTGTTAGGCTCTTTTAATCTTTTGGGGATCCCTTTGGTCTAAAACTAAATGCTAAAGTTCCAAAGTGAGAGGGGTGAGAAAGAGCAGCGCAGTCCAAGTGCTGCACCAACAGAACGGAAACCAAAAATGAATTTGTCACTCAATGTGAAGGCCTAAAGTGGAGCTGAGTAAAGATACTTGAGTGCACTTGAGTTGGAGGGAGCATACGAACATATTAAAAAGATGCTGAAACACATCAGCCTTATCACTTCTCAACTTCATTACTGTAGCTCTGTTTTTACTGGACTCACTGCAGATACCCTTAAATAGATATAGATATAGAGATACTATCCTGTAGAGCATGTCACTCCTGTCTTACACCAGTTACATCGGCTACACATTACTTCATGTATTCTATACAAGATGCTTCTAATTTTTTTAGGGAGCTACAAGGTCTGGCCCCTTCATATTTAGCTCAGCTTTTTCATTTGTGCATCCCTTTGTGCAAACTCAGGTCTTCTTGCAGTGAGCTGTTGGTTTTATCCCCAAACTAGACTGTCTTTCTGGGGTAGCAGGTCCTTTAGTGCTACCTCCTAAGCTAAGCTCTGGAACTCCTTTCCCCGACACATCTGTGACTGCTCATCCATTTCCACTTTTAAAATTGCCTTAAAAACTATGGGATGACCAGCTAAACCAGAACCACACTAGCTGCCTGCTTGCTGGTCTGTGCTGTGAGTACTGGCCACCTATACCCAGAGCAACAAATTGACCGCAAGCCTCGATGATGGACAGTCATGCAAATTCTCATAATCCTAATAGCTTCACAAGGAGGAAATACAGCTTGGCTTATTTATAATAAATCTATTAAGGGAAGTATGCAAACAAACTCAGAGCTAAAGAAAGTTCAAGAAAACAAGAATTTGGAGCTGTGAAAAAGACATTATTGTATTATTGTAAAACAACAGCTTACATTACCTGGTTTCCTAATATCTGCTTTTATGTTGCTGACGTACACTTCAGTTTGTGGACATGGTTGTATTTAAGATATGTTTCCATTTTACAACCCAATGCAACAGTAATGTATTCTGGTGCGAGTATGCTGGAAGGCTTGTTGATTTTCTCCACCTAGTGGTCATACAGGCACTCTACTTATAGTGATTTTCTCATTTAGATGGAAAGAGACAAAATACATAATAACCTCATACAAATAATAATTTATAGAGCCTATCAAACCTCCCTTTTTATGTTGATAGATGCCAGGCAGTTCCACTGCAGTTCTATAGGTCATCAGAAAAAACAATATGGCCCATTCACCAGTCACAAGTCTGTCCCGAATGCACATGTTTAGACCAGGTATCATCAAGGTCTATTGCCCTTTAGGTCTGCACACATCACTAAAGTGTGGATTTTGAGGCTGATCACAGAGTGTAGGACAGCATTTGGAAGAGTTTTATAAGCCAATAAACAGGCTCATATCTCTGCAGTGTTCTGAAGTTTAGGATGTTTGATATATGGATGACTAACTGGGATTAATCACAGTCAAAACGGTACCATAACCACAAATTCCTTGCTTGCTTATACTTATATTTTTTTTTTCCAAAATGGGAATCACAGACATCACATTTGTTTAGTCAAATTAGGCTACTGGTCTTCAACTTTTAGGTTAATGTTATATTTTATTTTAATAGGTCCCACAGACACACTCGAAAATATTAATATTATAAATCTAATATAAGCAGGTGTTGATGCATATGCGCTATGTGGCCTAACGTATGCGAATCCCTGATCATTACACACAGATGAGCTTTTTGGTCATCCCATTCCAAAACCATGAGCATTGATATGGAATTGCCCCTTCTTTGTGGCTAGAACAGCCTCCACTCTACTGTAAAGCTTTACATAAGATTTTAGAGAGTGTCTGTGGGATTTCCTGCTCATTCAGCCCAAAAGGTCATTTATGAGGTCAGACACAAAAAGGCCTACCAAAGGTATTCAGTAGGGTTAAGGTTGGGGCTCTTTTCAGGCCACTGGAGTTCTTCAACACCAAACTCCTCAAATCATGTCTTTATGGATCTTGCTTTGTGCACAGGAGCACAGTCATACTGAAACAGGGAAGGGCCTTCATCAAAATGCCATAAAGCTGGAAGTATATGATTGTTTGAAATGTCTTTGTATGCTGTGGCATTAACATTGATGGGTCGAGCCCAAACTGCAAAAAAACTCAGATTCCACCATCAGACTGCCAAATAGTGAAGTGTGATTTATCACTCTAGAGAACATGTTTCTTCTGATCCAGAGCCCAGGGATGCTTTACACCACTCCAGCTGAACTCTGGCATTGCACATAGTGAACTTAGGCTTGTGTGCAGCAGCTCCCCCACGGAAACCCATTTCATGAAGCTCCTGATGCACAGTTCTTGGCAGTTTGGAACTCTGTAGTACTTGATGGAACAGAAGACGTTTACGCACTTTTGGCCCCTCTGCTCTGTGACTTTACTGCTCCATTGGGTTTCTCTGCTTCATGGCTGAGCTGTTGTTGCTCCTAGATTCTTTTATTTCACAGAAAACCACTTATATTTGACTGGGGCAGATCTAGCAAGGCAGAAATTGCACTGAATTGTGGCAAACACAGCACCTCCAACAGTGCTATGTTTAAAATCACTAAGCTCTTCAGCATGACCCATTCTACTGCCAATGTCTCTCTGTGGAGAGTGCAAAGCTATGTACATTGATTTTGTAAACCTGTTAGCAATGGGTGTAGCTGAAACACCTGAACTCAGTAATTAAGAAGGACATCCACATACATTTGGCCATACAGGAATAGGTTTAAAAGCATGGAAAGGCTTAGAGAATATGGTATTAGGGGGGCAGTTTAGGATGCAGGTTTCTGGATGTTTTCCCATTTCACCCACCTTCTCTTAAGTGAGGACATGGTAAATGCATTATTTATTCTTTCATACGTGCCGCTTTATATCCTTTCATAATTGTGCTTGAAATATGGGTTGCTTGGGTCATGTGGCACAATGTGTTGACAGCATGTAGTATATTTTAGTCCATCTGTGCATGACACACTCATAACAGCACCACTGAGACAACCATGATACTAGCATGTTAATGTTACTACTACAGTGCTGAGAATGGTGCACCACCTAAATAATACCTGGTCAGCGGTGGTCATATAGTTGTCTACTTCTAATTAGGGATAGGTAAGAAATGGGGTTTTTAATTGTGCAGTAAAAAATGGGCTGGAGTCTGTAATCATACAGACAAAGTACACCTACATGGTAGCAGTTTCCGATAAAGTGGACAAAGAGATTGGGAAAGTCAAAGGAAAAGTGGAAAGTCAAAGGAAATTAAGAGAACACACAGGAGTTTCCAAAATGTGTTAAAAGATACAGAGAAAATCGGACTCAACTGTGCAAGACCTGGTAAAGCATCAAAACCGTCCCCGTCAGATAAACAGAACTTAAAGACAGAACTTTTCAGAGCAGAACATCAAGCTCCACTCTTGCTTCAGATCTGAATAAATCCACCAGTGCTTCTGTCCATCCTTCCACTGTGAGAAGACAACTCTACACTGTGAGTCTGTTGTTGAAGAAGCTCTTACTGAGAAAAGAAAATAGACAAAAAAAAGAAGAACATCTATACGTCAAACAAAGAAGCTGCTGGTGTTGTCAGAACAATGGACAGACCACCCCAGAGTCCAAACCTCAAGGTCTTTGGAATGACTTGGTTCTTGAGAAGCAGAAAATGCAGCCAACGTCTAAGACTGAACTTTGGAGGTATGGAAAAACATACCTGCACGTTTCTGAAAAACTGAAAGCAAGACTGCTGAAAAGCGTGGAAGCTGTTATAAAGGTACAGAGTAGACACACTAAATACTGGAAAAATAAAAGATATTGTATTTAGTTGTTAAGGCTTCTGCGTGATTTTTGAAAAGTATGTGTCTATAGTCTATAGAGGAACTCTCAGAAGAATCTCACATCCAGCATCTCCCTCAGTTGACTCCCTTTTTAGAAGCTCTATATCTACACTGACACTGATCTAAACACATGTCTCGCTCTGGCACGCACCTTCATCACTACCAAATAAAGCACTAACATTCCATCTCTCTCACTGTCTCCCTCTCTCTGTTTCTTTTTTCTCTCATTTTAAGGAAGTGAAATGATAATTACACCATGCATGCAAATACACCACGGTTCATGTACAGTTAACGACTTGCTGGTTTTCATCAGTTCATCCATCTGGCAGACAGACAACCAGTCATTGAGTGTCATATAGTTCACAGCGCTGAAATACAGCACTAAATGTAGATTCTAAGCTTCCTGGGTTGGTTTCAGCCACTGTAAACCCTCTTAAGTGCAGTATCATACAGCTGAGTTGAGTTTGTGCTGAAGGACATGGGATAAAAACACCTAAATAGTGCATTACAAAGTATTGATTTACAGTTATGACATATAAAAGTATGTCCAGATGGCCGCTTCTACTACTTTTGGTTCCCTGAAGAACTAAACCTCCATGTGACGGTGTGAAGAACCTTTTAAAGGTTTGAACTTTCATATACCGTGAAGGCTCTATACAAATTTAGGGTTCTTCCTAACACCTTTACATTAAGCAAGTAAGATTTTTTAGACTTAAAACGTGGTCATTGAAAGAACCATCCAATGAAAGGTTCCTTAAAGGACCAAAAGTGGTCCTTTACACCCAAAAAAAGGGGCTCTTTGCTGGTTCAGTGATTATATAAAGAATCAGGTCAACTCAGAAAACCACTTGAATGCTTAAATGTTTTTTTTACATGGTTAAGTGGTTCTTCACCATGATTGAGTATCAATTGTACAATTAGGTCAAATTTATAGAAAAAGGAAAAAAAAGATTCTTAACTCATAACGGGAGTTAATAAAAGAATATTTTGGACCATTTCTGTTTTTCAAATCGTGTTAAAAAGAAAAAAATACCAAAAAAAAAAAAAAATGGAGATTATTATTGGAGGTTATGCTCCAGCAGCACCTATATGTTCTTTCCAAAACATTTTGAAAAATGTAAACAAGTAAGATAAATCTTACCAAAATGGCTGTAATTCAAAACACATTAATAAACCCAAACACGTAAAGATGAAGTGTGGAGAGATATGGCAATTAAAAATGCAATGATGATTCTATAGAAAATTAATTACTGTAGAAAACAGTTTCTTCCATTTAATCCCATAAACAAACTACAAAAATAATCAGACTAATAAGAAAAATGCACCACAGTGACTTAAATTTAACAACCAATCAGTGAAAGGAAGCACAAAGCAGTAAAGTCACTATAAATGTGATGATAATTCCGTAGTAAACGAGTTACTCTTATCAATTTACATGATCAGTTTCTAATCCAGCCAAACTGATGCCACATTAACTGCAGCACTAACAGAGTATCGTCTCTCTGATCGACCAGACCATCCAGGCCCCAGCCAATCAGAAACAGTGAGGTATGCCACCCAGACTGTGGCATGTTTTAAAAGAGTGAGTGGACAGGAGGTGACCACTGCTGAGCTTCAGCTCTAGAGTGAGAGGCTACTACAGGAGTGACCACACAGCTCAACACTACAGCAGACACCATGAGCACTCAGTTCAGCAAAGGACCTACCTTTGGACTATCCGCTGACGTCAGGAATAAGGTAAGAGATGTGTGTATGTGAGTGTGCAGCTGAGAGAGAGAAGAAAAAGAAAAAAAAAATTCATATCTTCCAACACAATAAGTCCCAAAGTTTGCAGACACCTCTTCATTCAACAGTTCTTCTGAAATTCATAAAAGAGAGTTTAATGCAGTATCAGCCTCTTCTCTTCTGGGAAGGCTTAACACTAGATGTTGGAACATTGTTGTGAGGATTTGATTGCATTCTGCCACAAGAGCATTAGTGAAGTCAGGTACTGATATTGGATGATTAGTTCTGGATCACTCTGGCTTATCCCAAAGATACTGGATGAAGGTCCATCACTCCAGAGAATGCAGTTCCTCTGCTCCACAGCTCAGAGTCAGGTGGTTTCATAAACATCTGGCCAACGTTTGGAATTGGACATGGTTAAACTTATGTGCAGTTGCCCCAGAGTATCCCATGCTATCGGTAATGATCTTCTATAGATTATTCATAAGCCGTGAGTGTGCAATTGAACACATGTGTAAACAATGGGTGCACCGAAAAGTACAGGAACAGAACAAAAAACTGGGGGTCTTAAGGACTGGACTGGGATAATATGCTTACAAGTCACCAAAATTAGTCATTATTTCTGGCATGAAACTGATATGTGGTCATTTTTACTTTGTGAGAAAATCAGATATTCTAACAAGCCCTCAGTTAATATACTCACAATATTTAAATGTAACAACGATGCTTTCACAGCCATGAGCTGACGTATGTTCTTTTAAAAGTGACAAACAGATCATTGCTCTGAGAGCTACATCACTTGCAGAAGTAATTGACCCTCTTGCCCATTGTGGGTTTTCTGGCAGCCAGAGAATCCTCACCTTTTTTTCACCTAACCTTGCGAAAGCCCTGACAACAATGCTTCCAGGATGCAGTCTTTGGGACTGCCATGCTAATACACGAAGCCAGAAAATGATCCAGATCCTTGGTCTAATTTGATTGAATTCAGCCACTTCAGGGTGTACACACTGTTAACTCACTTGGCATTCAACACTGTTTGTATTGCCATAGAAAAGCATCACCATTAGTACGGGATGCCCAATGTCAAGTGTGAGCTAAAAGTTAATGACGCTCCCAGCATTGGTGAAGCAGTGCAACTGTGTTCTTTAGAATGATGGAGCTACGTATATAACTTTAACATGAGTTAGGGTGGTGTTTGTGGACCAGCAGTAAGCATCAAAATCAGGTCTTGACACAGGATGTACTGCTCATGGCCTGTGCTCCTCTTCTTCTCTTTGACCATAGCTGGTGCAGAAATATGACCCCCAGATGGAGGATGCCCTGCGCCAGTGGATCCAGGAGGTCACCGGGCGGGTCATCCCTAGGAACTTCATGGAGGGACTCAAGGATGGGGTCATCCTCTGCGAGTGAGTGACCGCAGGCTATGTCCCAATTTGTGCTACGTATAGTGATGAGCACTTCTGTGCTTGCTTGACTGAATGCATTGCATGCAAGCAGAAATGCCCAACTGTCTCTATACTGTATCTGTTATAAAACAAATTGTAAAATGGATCTTAGATTATAATTAAAGCTTGAGCAAAACTGTACAGATGCCTGCTAAGCCTGAATGTAGTCTGGTGTCTGAAGTTTGCTTTAGTTTAGCAAGAAATGAAAACTTATAGCTGTCAGTTGAGTATTTTGTTAACTACATGCCAGAATCACCACACACTCAAACCACCTCAAGCTGAAAGACTTGTTTATGGGGTTTCTGATAGTATGATACACTAGTTTTAAAGTTTTTTAAAAATCAGGTTTCATAATGAACCGTTGCTTTTTTAGCTATGAAATATACTTGCTTAAATAAACATTTTAGAGATGACCTCATAAGCTAGCCATTATGTGATTACTTAACAACTTCACTTGGTTTGAGGGAAGTATGTGATGATTTAGACAAGCAGAGCACACAATTCCAACTGATGAGTAGAGCCTTCATTACTTGTTAGCTACATTAGCCTCATAGCTCCAGTGCAAATCTAAAGAAGTAATCTTTAGACACCAAATATGTCTTAACTGGTCAACTATATTTGGGGTAAGGGGGAAAACTATGCCTGTTTTTGTCACAAACATTGCTATAAATGACAACACAATTTCAAGACCGGGCTGCAAAAGCACTACGCTATTGAAAAACTTGCTAATGTAACTGGAATATGAGTGTGTTTGTAGGCCAGTCTGTCCTTCTTGGACCTTTCTATAGCTGTTTTATTAGAGAATGGAGCTCAATTCTACTTTTATGGTTCTGTTTTTACTAGGCTGATCAACATACTTCAGCCAGGATCAGTACCAAGGATCAACCAGCCAGGCCTCAACTGGCATAAGGTACACAGCTCAGTCTGCAGGCAAATTTATTACATCTATATATCTCTCAGGACTGGTGACTAAGTATAGGTTCAGAATGGTTATGTTCATGTCTTCTCTTTTAGCCAATAAAAGAAAACCCTTATGGTCATATCCTTGACAAATGCATGCCAAACTTACAGCCTTAAACACAAAAATGTAAGACATGGATGGCATTACATGAGAGGTATGCGTTCGCGCTGTCCAAAGCAATGAAATGTAATGGATGTGGACAAAATTGAGATTTGGTCAGATTAAATGTGTTTGGCTCCTTTTGCCAGGCATTACGAGTAGATTCACCATCATTGAGTCTCTCTGTTTGGATTCTAAAGTGCTTATTTCAACCCAAACTTCAACACATTTACATTCCAAGTCACTGTTTGCTGAAGTAATACACAAATAGTTACACAAGTTAATTCAACATCCAATCAAGACCGCAAGATTCATTAATAAGAAACATCACACAGTCAATTAATGGATTAAATTATCCTCATTTGCTCTCAGTCTGTTTAAATATGTTTAAACTACTGCTCTGTTAAGTTAGATTGACTGGTAATGTGCTGGTCAGCTGCCAAATCTTCAAAACCATTCAAAGCATTTGTGAGAGAAGCAGAATGCAGGCTATTAAAAACATCTCAAAGCAGTGTACTCATTTATACAAGCTTTCAAAATTGCTCTACTAGTCTGCACTAAGTAATTGACCCTGACATTGTCCTATCTATCAGTCTCTCTCTCGCTCTCTTCCAATCACGACACCTCTCTCCCTCCCTCCTGTGCCCCTGTGTTTTAGTTGGAGAACATCACAAGCTTTATTCGAGCCATTAGCGACTATGGGCTGAAGCCACATGACATCTTTGAGGCCAATGACTTGTTTGAGGATATGAATCACACCCAGGTGCAGTGTACCCTCATCGCACTCGCTGGAATGGTGAGTTTTGACCTTGACTATAAAAGAAACTGCCCTACTGATCTCAAATCAGTTGCTTGAAAAAAAGTAATTATTGTAATTATTTTAAATATTGATAGCCAGTGAGATGGAAGGACTGATAATTAAACTGGCTTTTCAGACTGCAGGCTTGACAATTTAAGCCTGTCAGATCTTAGGAGGAAAACACAGCTCAGGACTGACGGATTCATCCAAGCAGAGTGCAAGACTATTCATTTAACTCTCCAACCAGACTGCATGACTGATAATACATTTCCCCAACAAAATTTCAGTTTGATAATCAGGTTTGAAAATTCAACTCCTCAATCACAGCCCAAATGGGAAAATTCTACCCCTCAATCACAGCCCAAGAGGGAAAATTCTACCCCTCAATCACAGCCAAAAAGGGAAAATTCTACCCCTCAATCACAGCCCAAATGGGAAAATTCTACCCCTCAATCACAGCCAAAAAGGGAAAATTCTACCCCTCAATCACAGCCCAAATGGGAAAATTCTACCCCTCAATCACAGCCCAAATGGGAAAATTCTACCCCTCAATCACAGCCCAAATGGGAAAATTCTACCCCTCAATCACAGCCCAAAAGGGAAAATTCTACCCCTCAATCACAGCCCAAATGGGAAAATTCTACCCCTCAATCACAGCCCAAAAGGGAAAATTCTACCCCTCAATCACAGCCCAAATGGGAAAATTCTACCCCTCAATCACAGCCCAAATGGGAAAATTCTACCCCTCAATCACAGCCCAAATGGGAAAATTCTACCCCTCAATCACAGCCCAAAAGGGAAAATTCTACCCCTCAATCACAGCCCAAATGGGAAAATTCTACCCCTCGATCACAGCCCAAATGGGAAAATTCTACCCCTCAATCACAGCCCAAATGGGAAAATTCTACCCCTCGATCACAGCCCAAGAAGGAAAATTCTACCCCTCAATCACAGCCCAAGAGTGAAAATTCTACCACTCAATCACAGCCCAAGAGTGAAAATTCAACTACCCATTCAAAACCCAGGGCTTCGGTTGATTTAGCTGATAATTGTACCACTCAATCACAGCTAAAAATGGAAAATCCAACTATTTCGTTTTCCTCACAGGCGAAGACCAAAGGCTTATACACTAAATATGACATTGGGGTGAAATATATCTCCAAGAAGCAGAGGATGTTCACCCCTGAGAAACTGAAAGAGGGAGACAGCATCATTTGTCAACAGGTAAGTGGTCAGGGGTGAACCTGTCCTGCCCAGGGTATCAAAAAGCTTCATAGCATACGGATCACTGAGAACACGGATCGAGGAGAAGTCTTTCTGGGTCCTGCATGTTCAGTGTGAGCTACTTAATAAGATGTGTGTTCCTTCAATCAGACAAAATGTAGTTACATGTGTTCACATACTCTTTAATATCAGGACTCTACACAGTTTTATTTCACTTCACATCGTTTAAGGCCCACATGTCAGGCTCCAGTTTCCTGCAGGCCAAAACAACGAAGGCCTCAGCAAGCTGCCTCATTAAAAACAACTGATTCAGCTAATCAGCTAATTAACTAGGCCTTCATGAACTGAATTTGGAGCATCAGTTGAGGGTCTTTGAGAATCTTTGCAGCACTTTGGCCTATAAATTCCCCAGTTTGACATGCCTGGTTTAAGGGATGAATTAGGTGTTTTAGGTAGAGTGGGATTATAAATACATGTAAATGTATTTCAGAAGGATACTATGCCTAAAAGTCTATAGTAGAACTTCACTTAAAAGTTCTTCTTCTGGTTAATCCAACAAATCATTTGAAATGAACATGAAAGTTTAATGGGCTCATTATTAAAAGTCCACATAACAAGCACTTTCAAGTTGAAGGACATATTAATCAGTATCTTCTTCACGTTTAGATGGGCTCCAACAAGTATGCCAGTCAGAAGGGCATGACTTCTTATGGCACAAGACGGCACATTTATGACCCCAAGATAGGCATGGAGAAGCCTGTGGACCGCAACAGCATCCACCTCCAGATGGGCACTAATAAATGTGCGAGCATGGTGAGAACAAAGAAGTACCTCAAGTATACACCAGTACCTCCAAAACCAGACGAAAACAAGTCCTATGCCATGTTTTCTATAATCTTTTTAAAATAATATTAAACAAAAACATAACAATTTGTAAAATAAAACATGTTATGATGTAGGATTTGCAACCCCATTTCCAAAAGAGTTGGGATACTGTGCAGACTATATAAAAACAGAATGCAACGATATGCAAATCATGTAAATCATATTTTTGAAGGAAAATACTGCAAAGACAACATATCATATGTTGAAACTGAGAAATGTTATTATTTTTGAAAAATATATATGCCCATTTTAAATTTGATGCCAACAACACGTTCCAAAAAAGTTGGGACAGGGCATGTTTACCACTTTGTTTCATCACCTCTTCTTTTAACAACATTCTGTAAGCATCTGGGAACTGAGGAGACCAACTGCTGTTGTTTTTAAAGTGAAATGTCTTCCTGTTCTTGTTTGATATAGAATTTGCTGCTCAACAGTTTGGGGTCTCCTTTGTCACATTTTTCATTTTATAATGTACCAAATGTTATCTGTGGTGACAGGTCTAGACTGCAGGCAGGAAAATATGTAGCCATGCTGTTGTAATACATGCAGAATGTGATTTGGCATTGTATTGCTGAAATAAGCAAGGCCTTCCCTGAAAAAGACGTCATCTGGATGGCAGCATATGTCACCAATACCTATATGTATCGTTCAGCATTAATGGTGCCTTCACAGATGTGCACATCACCAACGCCACGTGCACTAATGCACCCCTACACCATCATGAATACTGGCTTTTGAACTGTGCACTGATAAGCTGAGTGGCCTTTAGCCCGAAGGACACAGTGTCCATGATTTCCAAAGAATTTCAAATTTTGATTTGTCTGACCACAGAACAGTTCCACTTCCTCTCAGTCCATCTTGAATGGTCTCAGGCCCAGAGAAGGTGGCTGCATTTCTAGATTCTGTTTATGTAGTTTCTTTTTTATGTTTTGGAGTTTTAACTTGTATTTGTGGATGCAGTGATGAACTATGTTCACAGACAGTGGTTTTCAGCCCACGTGTTTGAGCCCATGCAGTGATTTCCAACACAGAATCATGTCTGTTGCCACCTGAGGGCCCAAGGATCACAGCCAGCAAAAACTACTTTTTGGCCTTTTTGGAGATTTCTCCAGATTCTCTGAATCTTTTAATGTTACTGTGCACATAGATGATAAAAATGAAAGGTTCTTTGCTATTTTAGATTATTATTCTTGAACTGTTGCATCATTCGCCCACTCAATTTTTCACAGCGGTGAACCTCTTATCATCTTTACTTCTGAAAGACTCGGCCTCTCTGGGATGCTCTTTGTATACCCAATCATGTTACTGACCTGTTGCTAATTAACCACCTGTTTTTTTTTGGAACGTGTTGTTGGCGTCAAATTCAAAATGGGCATATATTTTTCAAAAAATAACACAATTTCTCTGTTTCAACATTAATATTTTGTCTTTGTGCTATTTTCAGTGAAATATAAGATTTTAGTCATTCGCACAACATTGCATTTTGTTTTTATTTACATTTTACACAGCGTCCCAACTTTTTGGAAATGGGGTTGTACATTGAAAATACTCCAGCATTTTTCTATCTCTATCTGTAGAGTACAGTCTAATTCTACCTACAAGAAACAAAATGTAAACACATTTCTCTATATTTATTTCAGGAAGCAACAGAAAACCAGTTGACTGATAAATGTGTAAAAGTCATTTTCTGTGGTAATTAATTGTATCTTAGTAATTTTGGACCATTTGTGGATGTAATTTTGGACCATTTGTATTGGCTCATTCATCATGATATTTTCACATAATGCAAAAGGCAGTTTGTTTTCAAATGACTAAAAAAAGAAGAAATATTATGAAGCTACAAAGATTTGATATGATAGCAATGATATAGAACTAGTATTAAAAGGACTGTATATTTATTTTGAACCATATACATTATAATTAAAACTAATTCTATTAGTGCTAACACATTTTTTCTCACTTTTCCTCAAATGGCATTATCAAAGCATTATGACTTTCTCCTAATAATATTTTCAGTTTCTGAGTTTTTCTTGGTATTTAGCAAAGTGTATGTTTTGGATATATCTAGAATCAAATTCCAATAAACATGTATGATTATAGTTTTTTTTTAAAGTGCCAGGGGAAGTAAATAGGCTACAGCTACAGTCTCCCTGACAATGCCAGGACAATACATGTCTTACTAGACAGTAAAAGGTAACAGTGCTGGTGATAATTTCAGATTTATTTTATAGTTAGTTTTTTTATTGTTGTATAAAAATACAACACGTTTAATTAATTATGTCCAACTAATACAGTAGTCTATCAATATGAAGTGATTTCAATATGGAGTGAAGCTTTATTACAGCATATCCTGTATACCTTCGTATCCTTCAGAGTAAAAGACTAAGTACTCTCGCTCTCCCTCTCTCTCCTCAGTCTGGTATGCCAGCCCTGGGCACAGTGAGGCAGGTGACTGAGAAGAACATGAGTGCAGAGCCAATGGACACCACCACCGTGTCCCTGCAAATGGGAACCAATAAAGTCCCCTCTCAGAGCGGCTTGACCCCAATGGGCGGCTCCCGCCTAGTCTACGACCGCAAATACTGCAACCAGCGTAGCGAACAAGAGGCCTACGATGGATTCAAATAGAGCCCTCACTTAAACCCTCAAAGCACACAAGCTATTTCAACTGCTTTTGGGTATAACTGACCTTTCACACTGATCTAGGACCAGTTCTCTCTACTAAAATTGGAAACCTCTGACTGTGGACCAGCTTTGGTAGTTTTTAATGTGACTACATTATTCCGAATGTAGTCCGTCAGTCAATACACGTTTGGTGTGCTGTTTGCTTCTTTAATTTTGTACTGCAGCTTTGAGCCTAACGTAGCTAACAAGTAATGGAATCTGTCGCTGTTTTAGCGTTGTGCTAACTGCATGTTTATAGACAACATTAAGCCACTCAATGTCAGGAACCGCATAAACAGGTCTATTCAAAAATAACTCAACATGGTTTTAGGCAAGATGGAGATTATTTGGGCAGGCTGTTTGTCTGCTTTTAGTCTAAGCACCCTCTACTTGTTCGGTACATTAGCCTCATAGCTCCAGTGCAAAACGAAAGAAGCAAACTTCAGACACACCAATCATGTCGTGGCTGATTGACCATGTTTAAGGAAAGAGGGGATATGTGTAAATTACATTTCTGGCCAGCCCATCACTTAAATAAATATAGAAACTGCCTAAACTGGTCTTTGGTCGACAGAAGACTCAATCCATTTTAATTCCTAATCCCTGTTTTGTTTTGTTTTTGAGATCAGTGTGAAAAGCCAACTTCTACCAACACAAGGCTTTGAGCTCTAGCAGAATTTGATGGGCTGAGCTGCTGTTTTATGGAAGAGTCACTGTTAGCATTGGTTTTGCATGTGCCGTTAATATCAGTTTTGGTATGTTTGATGATTCCTCACAGTTAAACCAAGGAAGCCCACTAAGCTGAAGGCACTTATGCTGCCACTATGCAGTGAAATGTGGCTAATAGTAAGAATAATAAAGCCTTAAAAGTCCCAGATTTAGCTTTATCCAGCTGGTCTAAATCTCTCTTTTTGTCATTTGTTTAACACAAATCACCAGTAATCACAGCACATTTACAAATTGTATTTGTCACAGGTAGCAAAAGTAAAGCTGAATATTTATTCTATCTCCGCCTGATCAGGCTGCTGTCTCTTAAACTAAGTGCCTGCTGCCGGATCTTTGACGTCAAGTGCTTAAAATCTTCCTGCAGCATGAAATTGGAAAGAAATGGTCTTGATTGAATGTTTCAGAGAAGCATGTTCCACAAATAAACTTCTTTAATGTGAAGCAATGTCAAAATGTCTTTTTATGCGCATAATCTGTATCATGTACGTTTGTACAATTTAATGGTTAAGACACACGAAGCCATTCAGAGGGGTTTGATGTCACTGCTCTATTCTGGAGAATCAGAGTTGTTCACAATGGTGGTGACAGAAACCGGATGTATGAAGAGTTTAATGTCTGTAAAAGCTCCCTAGCTGAAAGCTATTACATGAAGTGGTTATGAATATGCTGCCCTAATGTCTGAGACATTGATTTATAATAGTTCTGAGCAGGTTTTGGCCTAAAATGTATTTCTAAGACATTCATGATGGAGTGGTGCATTTAGGGTGTGTCATGGCAAAATAGTGTCCGCGGAAAAGATTTTTTTTTTTCAGATTTGACAGCATTTTACATTTTACCATTATCAGCATTACATATAAGACGTTAGCTAGAAGACTACAAACTAGAAAAAAAAGTTAGAAGAGTTGATTCAGTGGTGGTTTACGGGGCAGACATACACACACACTTTCTAAACCACTTATCCCTCTGGGTTGGTGGTGGTGGTGGTGGTGGGGGGGGGGGACATACACACACACTTTCTAAACCACTTATCCCTCTGGGTTGGTGGTGGTGGTGGTGGTGGTGGTGGTGGGGGGGGGGGGGTTGGGGGGGCTAGGCGTTCTAGATCATGTTCTACCCATCGACAGGTCTTACTGTGCGTGCGCATAGCCGTAGGTATAATCTCAGGGATGCCCTGCATATGGCATGAAACTATGGTTTCTAGACCCGGACAGCATCCTGAATGACAGATAGAGCGGCGTGCAGCTAATGCCTGAATACTAATGACTTCAGGGGCAGAAGCCATTACTTCATGACCTCGTGCACTGTGTAGGGAGTAGGTCAGATTTCCCCACGTTTTGTTGTGTTTTTTAATGTTAACACAGCCTAACTAAGTGCATTACACAGACTGTAAGGTTAATGTTATTACTACTGGTCATTTACACTACCGAGGTCTCCTACATATACAGTTTTAATGCTCGTAGCAAATATTAAGGCGATTAAAATCTACCGATAGATTTGAAATGTTACTCTGTTATACTGTATTTGTAGCTAACGTGTGTGTCTGATCTCAAACTGACTGTTTCTTGAAAGTATTTAAGTATTTAAGCGACTGTTTTCAGTTTCCCTGTAGCGAAATGAACGGCGAGTCATTATGTTCCGATCGCAACCAGCAGATGTCGCCGTTCTGCACTTTACCTCCCCATCGCCTCGGTGTCATTGCTCGCTGGTGCCGCTACAGGGCGCCACTGAGCTCGTCGGTTAGTCTGTCGACGCTTCAGTAATAAGGGCGGAACGGTTGCCATGCAGGTAAACGCACCGGTGTTTCTGTCTCTGGGTGTGTTTGACCTGTAGATTGTGTTCTTGTAACCTAAAATACCACTTAGTTTCACTTCTTCGCCATATGTTTCGGAAATGGCTCCAGCTGCCGTTAACTATCACTAGGCTGAAGTTGTCCTGTTCGAATGTTTCCGTTCCACCTTAAATAAATGAACCAGAACGCAACGGCCGCACAGTTTAAGGTGGAACGGAAAATTCGAGCAACGAGCCCACTTTATCTTCGTCCTGCTATTTCTAACTTGAACCCAAACAACCTCGCACTAGCGACTAACTCTGACACCAGATTAGCCAAATATGCGCGATTATAGAAGCCAAGAATTACCACTGTAAACACAGTCCGCCTATCTGACCGGGAAACTCGATGCTGGCAGCTTCTTGGCTCTCTCCTTTTCTCCTTGAGGTATAGCATTCGTTTGGATGTCGGCCAGAAGTTGCTGGCTTGCTTGCAGGATCCTGTCCAGTTCAGTCTGCGCTTTGAAGCAGTGCAGCAGGCTTTAGTGCCCCTCTTTGTGCTGTGTCAGATGCCTCTGTCTCTGGGAGAGCTGCTGAAAATGGTGGGGCTTGGGGCCGTGGCTCTAACATTAGGAGTGGAGTGGCTGGACTGGCTGGCACGTCGCCTGTGGCTCCGGAGAGGCCCCCAGGGGCCCCTGAAAGAAGTCCTGTTCTTCCCTTCCCCGATAACCTGCGTGGAGCACCTCTACAGCCCAGCCAGGGCTCTTCCATGGTAATAAGGCCATTTAGGCACTGGAATAACCTTTTTATTGACCCCTGAAGGCAAAATCTTAATGTCCAGTAACAAACGCAGTTTTTCCAGACATGTATTTTCAACAAACGTCTGGCTTTGTGCTGGTTTCAAATCAGGTGCAGGTGTTTTTTTGAGTCTTCACTTGTGCAGTGTCCTTGTACGGCTCTGTTGTTTAAAACAGTGTTTCTCAGGCCCACAGCCCTGCATTTAGTGTGTTCTCTGCTCAACACACCTCATCCAACTAGTCAGGTTATTAACAGCCCATTTTTGAGTTAACGTGGTTGTGTTGAACAAGGAAAGCACTAAAATGTGCAGGACAGTGGGTGTCCAGTACCTGGGTTGAAAAAACACTGGTTTAAAATCAAGGTCTGGATTTTAAGGGGTCCGGTCCAGGAGGGCTGGTGTTCAGCACAGTTTGATGTTTCACCTACTCAAACACATCTGAATTACACTGAACTGTTAATTGCCAGGTTTAGTGGTTGTGTTTGAGATGGGAAACCGCCAAACTGCTGGACACCAGAACTCCAGGACTGGAGTTGTGCACCCTGATATAGACTAA
The DNA here is from genome assembly GCF_015220715.1 of Pygocentrus nattereri. NCBI lineage: Eukaryota > Metazoa > Chordata > Actinopteri > Characiformes > Serrasalmidae > Pygocentrus > Pygocentrus nattereri. The sequence goes on along the minus strand of NC_051222.1, from coordinate 26,558,064 downwards.
CAATGAATGGATGTTAAAATGTGTTAATTCCCAAAGCAAACGTTCTCTTTATTTGATGCCCTGATGCCGTGCCTCAAGCACAAATTATGTGGGGGCCACTAGTCTGGTGGTCTTCTCCAAGTTCCATTTTTTCAGATTATTAGTGTAACTAGTCATTTTAAGCACATCTTAGTCCAGTTTTCCAGTAGGTTTCTTGTTGGTCATGGTGAGGACTGGCTTGCGTTGGTTGTCAACCCTAAGTTAACATGTGCATATCCAGACCTTTTGTGGATGCGAATAAGTTAATTTGTTGCAGCCAAACAGTTTATGGTAGGTTGTGGAACAGGTACAGGTTTGGTTTTAGGCCCTCAGTTAGTCCGGTGATAACATTTTATGTTCCTGTTCCATAAGCTTTTAAGAAAACAATGCAATTGTGTTAAAGAGAAAAAACTGTCAGTACAATTAGATGAAACAGCAAGGCCGTGTTTGTAAAACTGTTGGCAACAAACCAAAAGAAAACGAGAAATACAGAGAGCATCAAATTAGAAAGCTGAATAAAAATAAAATGGAAAACAATAAAATGAATAAAATAAGATTCAAAGTAAACACAAGCTGAGTAACATTTAAGAAAAAGTCGGTGCTCGACGAACGCTGATCGGTAAAGGGTACCAAGTCTGTGGTGCGCAGTCACAGTGAGATGCTTTAGAAGTCTTATTATGCTTCATTCTTGGACCATTCAATGAAGCAGCAGTCGATGATCTTAAGACCTGATCTGGAGCAAAGTCCATCAGGCATTCTGAGGTGTATGAAGGTCTTAATCCACTAAGACCTTTAAAAACCAGTAAAAGAATCTACCTGTCTATCTTGACTCTGAATGAGACGGGCAGCCAGTGAAGTGATGGTAAAACTGGCGTAGAATGTTCTTAGACTGTTTGGAAAAGTGTGGAATTTCCTTGTGATGAAAGAGATTTTAACATGTCTTGATTACACATGTCAGTCTCTTCCTTCTCAGCCGTTTCTCAGTCCCCACCTCTTTTTTTGTGGTTTCTTTTGACAGCGCTCATAAACTCATGTTTGCCTCTAAGTTTGCCACAAGGCCATTGCACTCAAATGGCAAAGTCATAAATACTACTGGTACACTTGATCACATTCTATTGTTCTCTGTAGAGGATGTGTGACGTATTGTCCCTTAGAAAAACACTTACAAAACATGTCATTTGGCCAGGGGCGCACAAGCTTTTGCGTGCAACTATCTATATATATATATATGTATGTATGTATGTATGTATGTATGTATGTGTGTGTGTGTGTGTGTGTGTGTGTGTGTGTATATGTGTGTGTATGTGTGTGTGTGTGTGTGTATATATATATATATATATATATATGTATGTATGTATGTGTGTGTGTGTGTGTGTGTGTGTGTGTGTGTGTGTGTGTGTGAACCATATATAACCACAATATGTTATGTTGTGAAATTTACATATCTTTACACCTTTAACAAAGGAATTAGGTCAACCTGAATCTTTTTTTACCATCTTAGTTTATGTCCCTGATCATGTTACAGTTTATGACCCTGATCATAATAAGCTCAAATCACCAAATCATATCATTTAAAGCCCTCACTTATCGTGGAGAGAAAACACTCAGCTAGCTCAGAGGCCCTCTCTGATACAGTGATTCACTCCAAAATACATCAAAAAAAAAAGTGTTATGATTTCTGATTAATGTTGATTTTAAACTCTTTGCTCCTCCCACAGCTCCTGTCCCCTCCCCCACGGCATGGACACCTCCTTCACCCGGCTCCTGGTGCACCTCCTCTCTGCGTGCGTATCTCTGGACCTGTGTGTGTTCTCGTTCTCCCACATGGAGCTGAGCAGAGCCGTGCTGCTGTTACACAGTCGTGGTGTGGCAGTGCGAGTGCTCACAGACAGGGACTACATGAGCATCAGCGGCTCTCAGATTGGCACCCTCCGCAGGGCAGGTACAGCACTGCAACAGCATTTTCGGGCATCTTGTTCACATGATCTACCATTCAAAAGTTTGGAATCACTTATGAGTCTCTACTCTGTAGAGGACGTGTTAACTTGTTTGCAAAACATGTCATTTGACCAAAGGTGTAGAGCAGCATATTCTATACTGCAGTGATGTTGGAACAAAACTTCCCTCTATTTTTATTGGTTTTAAAATAAAATTTTAAATTATTTGCATCCTGCCAGCTGCTGTTTACATTGTAAATTTTCATGATTAGTGGAGAAGTAGAAATTGTTCAAATTTAACATAAAATAAAATCTTACATTAACTTTCATTGAAACTTAAGATTGTTACTTTTTTGAGAGCAATGACACGTTTTAATTCATATGGGAAGAAACAGGATGTTTTTAACCCCTTCTCACAGCAACCATAAAAACAATTTCTGCCAGTTTTGGAGGTTTATCATTTGATTTATGCAGTTTTTTAAAATAATGTTAATGGAATGTAGGATTCAATGAAATTTTGTGTATATTTGAAAAGCTGAAGGCAAACTAGATTTTCATCTTTGGAAGTGAGGAAGCAAGTCAATGTTTAAAGTGTTTTTGTTATGTTTAAATGCTCTCGTTGTATTGTGGCAGTTTTCCAGGATGTTTTATATCAAGAGAGCTGTGAGTTGTTTTTCACAGCAAGGCATTCTCGTGTATTGCCTTTCACCCCTCATTGCTCTCTAACAGCTCCACACGGAGTCTCAATGAATTGTTTTTATATTATGGAAAACATCGATTCCAAACTTGTGAACAGTATCATATCATATAATCACAGCTTTTCCCATGTGTATTATTTAAAGATCAGGATACATAAGATCTTGCTTGTTCTTAAACCAGATTCAATACATTTGTCAAAACCTTTGGGAGTCTCATGATACTAAAAAGCTTAAGGACTTCCTCAGCGGTGATTTAATGCATGGGCTGAATAATTCAGGACCTCTGATGGGTTGTTTTTTTTTAATCAGTAAATGAGATTTATTTATTTCCTCTCCACTCGTCCACACACACACCAATGCTTATCATTATACTCATGTCATTCATATATGTGACTGTTGATTGACCAGATTTGTTCAAAACATCAGCTCAGGTGCAGACTACCGGTTGTATAATTAGACTTGAAAGTTAGAATCAGTGTACTTGGGGTAAAATGTAAGTGGAGCTAAACCAGAAAGCTCTTTGGCAGGACTCCCAACACTACATTCGCCTGCGTCTGTCAAATGGTCGAAAGAGCATTTGCCATTAATTGAATTGAATTGATCTGACAACCATTCGTCAGTGTGTTTGCACACTGTGAAATTAGACCTCTGCATTTAACCCATCCATGTAGTGAAATATGCACACTAGTGAACGCACACACTAGGGGGCAGTGAGCACACTTGCCCGGAGCAGTGGGCAGCCCTATCCACGGCACCCAGGGAGCAATTGGGGGTTAGGTGCCTCGCTCAAGGGCACTTCGGTCATGGACTGTCAGCCAAGGGGATCGAACCGGTGACCTTCCAGTCACAGTGCTTAAATTGCCTGACTTCTCAGTGTAAAAATGTAATTGCTTGACCATCTGTAATATTTCCTGGCCTGGTTCTGGGTTTAAGTTAATGTAGTGTTTGACAGATAATGAACGGCAGTGCTGGAAGTTGCTGACTGGCATTGGCTTTCCGTGCACATTCATTAAAAACAAAAAACAATGTTTCGAGTTTTTGTGCATTGTGTGAGGTAATGGCATTGGTTCTGCTGATTGTTAGCCGTTGCTAAATTGGGCATAATTTGCCCACATGAGTTGGGAGGGAGTTGTGTTGAGTTATACTGATCTTATGGATTTTAACTAGGCCAAAATTGCCCAGACACAGGTTAAAGCTCCCCTGGATATTCCACATGAATACTTAAACCCATGAGTCCCTATCTGACTCCACCATTTGCACTATACAATGTGCTGCAGTGTTCTTCAGATTCATATGACTCAGCAAATAACCAGAATTTCTCCACCAGAATTACGCTGATCTCCCAGCTGACCTCCAAACAGTTTTAGAGCATCACGCATTCTCGGCAGCAGAAATGTACGCACTGCAAAGATGGCTTAAAGCGCTGAGGCTCATCAGGTTGGGAAATAAACAGTACCTTTCTAAATTGCATCCAATTGTATTTTGGCTTCTGAGTTGGATAAAAAAAGGCAGAGGCTGGAGCTCAGACCCTGAAATAGACCAGCAATGAGGAATAATCAAATCTAGAAACCCCAAATCACTCGTACAACTTCTTAATGGTGAGCTGCAGCTTTTAGTGGTCAGAGTTTCAAATAAAACTGGCCATGGTTGTTAAATCGAAGGTACACAGATTCCCCCATAGTCGATCTTCCAGGACGTATTTGGTGTCTGAAGTTTGCTTCCTTAGTTTTGCACTGGACCTACAAGGCCGGTGTTGATTTTCTAAGTGAAAGGTTAGCACATCCATAATAGATAAGAGGGCATAGAGTACGATTCCATTGATATTTCTTCCATCTATTATGTTCAAAAATGTGAACAAGGTCATTCAGAGTGGTTTGATGTAAAATGCAGAATTTCATATCAGAACTGTTCACAGTTATGGTGATAGGAACCAGATGTTAAGACCTCTAAAAGCTCCATCACTGCGTTTTTACATGAAATGATCATACATTACCCAGATGTATAAGACATTATTTTTACAAAATAAAAAAGCTATAAAAATGAAGACCATTAAAAAAAAAAAATCTGTATGCAGGTTTCCTTTTGGTGTCTGTTGCCTTGAGGCAACATTGTACAACAATGGCAAGAAATGACACAGAGAGCCAGAATCTTTTAATCTAAATATTTGGACATAAAGTGAGTGACGATACAATTTGTTGGTCTTTACATACAAAAAAAAATTTTTTAAAGATATTTCCTTTTTAGTAATACCATGTTAAGGTGATGCAATATTTTGAAGTAACATTTTGATTTCCTGCACATCAGTTTTTCATTTAAAAAGAAATAACTATTAACCCAATGCTAAAATGTAAAAGGAAATAGATTTTAAGCAGTCAGAACTGGCTTTCATTTTGTAAACAAAGCTGATAACAGATTTGACTGAAATGGACATTAATAGACATTAATATTGTATACACATTAAATACTAAATTATTTAAACATCCTAAATAGACAAAAACACAAATAATTCTAAATACTATAAAATATATCTAAATGAAAAGGTGAATTCTGACTTTAGTATCTGAAGTACTGAAATAATGATACTGTGTTCCATGATGATATAAAATCAACAAAACATGGAATTTGATCCAAACCTTTGCATGCAATTTCAGTTGACAAATAATGGAAGCTTATGTCTTATAAGCACTGTACAAACTGCCTGCTAGAGTCATTTTCCTGCAACCACATAAGTTTGAGATTATCCAAAACATTGATGTTGAACTGTAGTGTGCATTATAGAATCATGGCGTTTTCATGAGGATTATCTGAAAATCAGGAAGTTGCATGAAATCTTACACACTCTATAAACTGATTCAAGATGCCAGCTGATGGTCAGACTCTTCGGGCACTGCAGTTTTCACACTGTATAATGGGCTCATTAATACATTAAAACAACTAAGTCATCATAGGATTACCTTGAACCAAGTTGAGTTGTTTATCAAGCTCAAGTACACTTATTTATGTGGTTCCTGACATTGTATGACATACTGTTACCTGTAAACATTCCTTACAAAAGTACAGTGCATAACTGAAAACAGTGGTGGTTAGCCTTGTAGCTCCAGAAGACCAAAGACAATCAACAAAGCATTCATGTTTACGGCTAAACAGATGTATCAGACAGACAGTCATTACTACATCAGACAGACCCAGGAGTGCACATAACTTTGATTACAACACTAGGCAGCCTCAGCATGTGCTGTCTTGTACTGTATTTATTATTACAGTAAACTGTCGTCAGTTCTGCAAGCTGCCTCAAAAGCCAGAGAGCTAGATGATTGCTTTCTAAAAGCTCTTTAAAATGACGTGCACCGTGAAACATACATCTATTAAAATGCATAAAAGTATGTTCCAAAAAAAAAAGTAGTAACTCAAAGGTGGAGTTTTGTCTGTGCTTTTGTACATTTTTATGGATAACAGCAGGGGGGGCGACGCTCAGGGCCTTCTAGGCCGAGTTTGGTGTTTCCCATCATAAAAATCTGTTCCAACCAGCATTAATCTAATGAGAACTGAACCAGGATTCATTTGGAAAGGGACCAAGACCCTCGATGTTGCTGAACCATGGTAGGTTTTTGATGCAGATCTGAGTACAGATGGAGTTTTCACTGCAGTTAAGAATAGTCCAAAGCGTAAAGAAAGATTCACAGGTCTGTGCTACAACCCCAAGTCCAATGAAGTTGGGACCTTGTGTAAAACATAAATAAAAACAAAATACGATGATTTGCAAATCCTTTTCAACCTGTATTCAATTGAATACACTACAAAGACGAGATATTTAATGTTCAAATGGATAAACTTCATTGTTTTTTGCAAATATTCACTCATTTTGAATTTGATGCCTGCAACACGTTCCAACGAAGTTTTCTGTTTTTATTTATGTTTTACACAACGTCCCAACTTCATTGGAGTTGGGGTTGTAGACATAGTAGGTGTGAAAGCACCCTTAGATACGTCATTGATTGTGAATGCGAACTGTAACCTAACCAGGTTTGTTAGAAATGGAAAACAGAGGTGACAGCGCTATACCAGGGTGCTTTACTGAGTCACTGTAAAACTGCTACATACAAGGTAAAACATCTGTTAATATCTGTTATAGGTTTCAAATAAAATGTATGGAATGTCTTTTACAAGCATCAAAACAGGTAAAAAATGTTTGTGTGCACCAGCGTTGGCTTAGCGCTAACATACTAGAAACCTCTTGGAGGAAATTAACATTATTGTAGAGGTGTTTTCTTCTCGTTTCTTGACAGATTTTTGACTTTTATGGCCTGAACTGAAGGCCTATCTTTAATAGTTATGGTTCATCTCTGAATAACAATATGTCATTACTTTATCTATTTATCGTAATTTCTTGCTAAGGTATTTGCACCCAGATTTGATCACCACTACTGAAATATGAAGCATTTTGGATATAAAATTAATTTTACATTTATTTTCTCAAACTTTCACGATCATAACGCGTCTGTTAAATTCTAATTGTGGCTCTGGCTATTGTTTCAGGTATCTATGTGAGGCATGAGCTGAGTAAAGTGGTACACATGCACCATAAGTTTGCGCTGGTGGACGGAAGAAAGCTGATCACCGGCTCCCTCAACTGGACCGCAACCGCCGTCCAGAGCAACAAGGAGAACGTGATAGTGACAGAAGAGCTGGAACTGGTGCGGCCCTTTCAGGACGAGTTCTACAGGCTGTGGGAGGACAGTGACCCGGCCAATCACACACACCAAACGCCCATCGCCACGGCAACCAAAGGGCTGGTGACTCACAGTTAGTTATTGATTTTAGACAGGAAGACGCAGAGATTTTTTTTTTCTCAGCATTTGCTACAAAGTTTCATGGGATTATATAAAATGTTTTGTTTTTAATATTATAAGTAGAGGTAGATTATATGTTTTACATGATGTTCTTGTGGTATAAACTTGGTTGGCCAGTTTCAAAATTTGTTTCAAATTTATACATCTTACATGCTAAAAGTGTTTTCTCTTAATATAATTGTATTGATCAGTTTTGAGCATTTGGTTCATTTTTGTGAGTAGATTAAAAAAAAAAAGTACAAAAAAGTTTTCCTTTTTACATTTTTTTTTAAATTTTTTGTTTTCAAGTAGCGTTAAAGGCTGTTTTCTTTTTATGTGGTCAGGTTTGACCAATTTGACAGTGTTTTCAGCACTTCTGAACTTTAGATTACTGTTTTGTTTCTTTTTTTATATATATGGATTTTTGTTTTTTCAGGATTTCTACATAATTAAATTGTTAAAATATAAACTACAAGTAATGTTTGATGTGAAAGGCTTGATTCCAGAGTAACTTGGGGAGTCAGAATTTTTCTGAGGACTTCTGAAGAGTTTAATGCCTCTGAAAGCTCCCTCACAGAACGTTTTTACATAAACCCAATGTCTGAGCCATGGAGTGTGTTTACATGCACTCAATAATCTAATCATAATTGGATTTCTGCAGTTATTGGATTATTCAAATGGTCATGTAAACAGCATACTCTGATTTCTTAAATTGGAATAAGGTCTAGAAATCTGATAAAGAGAGCTGGATTTAAGATTTCAGATTTCTCAGTCAGCTATAAAAAGCTTTATTTATGTTGTAGACAAAGTGTACTTTTTTCCTGTCACCACCTCCTGTAAGAAAATCCAGGTCTCTAGAATGGAACATTTCCCATCAAACACTCTGAATAACTTTAAATCTCAAAAACGAAATTATGCAGCAGCTTTGAAAAATGTTTTGCTATGCATCAGTCAGTCTGAACAGGGCCGAGATACTTATTTACCACATGGAGTCTGAATTTGGTGAAGGAGAGAAGTATAAAGTGGTGCACTGCACTAAACAGCACTGTCTGACTCCGATGTAATGACAAAATACCTGATTTTTATTGTACAACATGTGGCTGAAATCTCTATTCTGCTTTATTGGATTTCAGGCTGTGGTGTGTCAGAGCCAAGCCTTTGATTGCTCAAATCTGGAAGCTCTTCAGCCAAGGTTAGGCTATGCTTTTGGGGTTTTAAATCTTCCTGTGACCAATAACAAGAGAAAAGCTTATTCCAGTCTCCTTTCAACCTGAGACTGTTCACTGTTTGTTCCTGAAAGAATTAAGCATTCATTAAAATGCTATCCATCAATTGTTTTGGAAGCTGTGTGGTATTGACACTGAAATTGTAAAGGGGAGCTTATGTACACTACCATTCAAAAGTCTGGAATCACACATACACAATATGATATAAACACCTAAAGGTAGTTTTAGATGTTTTGTAGTGGCAACAAGACTTTATTAAATGATGTACTGTAATTATGCATATATAGTCAATTTTCATGAAGTTACATGCCCTAGGGAACATTCTGGATCTTAATTTTATTACAGCTGTATTCTCAATGTTCTGCTGCTTTCACTGTCATTTCATCTCCAGCTTCATTCATCCATCCATTTTCCAAGCCACTTCTCCCTCAGGGTTGTGGGAGGGTGCTGGAGCCTATCCCAGCGGTCATCGGGCGAAAGGGAGGATACACCCTGGACAGGTTGCCAGTTCATCGCAGGGCAGACAGACAGACACAGACAGTCACTCACACCCAGGGGGAATTTAGCATGTCCAATCGGCCTGACTGCATGTCTTTGGACAGTGGGAGGAAACCGGAGAACCTGGAGGAAACCCATGTAGACACAGGGAGAACATGCAAACTCCACACAGAGAGGACCCCGGGCAGCCGGCCGGGGAACCGAACCCAGGCCCTCCTCGCTGTGAGGTGACAGTGCTACCCACCGTGCCATTCCAAACTTTTGAGTGGTTGTGTGGTTCTGCTAACAGGGTTTAAGCCTTTCCAGCTTTGCCACTTATAAACAGACCAAAACCATTCACACACTACACCAGACCTTCCCATTCAAGACCTTGGGAACCCCTAAGCTGATCGACATTTGGCTTCAAAAAGCAACTGCAATTTCTTTTCAACCATGGCTACAGGTCTGGGTTTTGTATAAAATATCCTGTGCCTGGGCCTCCAGACTACTGCTCAGATATTATAGTCCCCATTCGAAGGGGCTAGTCTCTGTGGGTTTTGGTTAATGGACCCCTGGCTGTTAACCAAATTAAAATTTTTGTCTCTAATGAACAGAATTAGAAATGAAAGCTCTGAGGCAAGAAGACCCACGCATTTTGCCTTAAAAGACTGGCTGCACCTAAGGTAGGTAATCACAGACCAAAACATGCATCTTTATGTGGTCTGTTGGTTGTTAGTTAGAGCTCTGTCAATCATTTAGTGCCTTATGACCTCAAACGTACCCCGAAAATATGAATATTTTATTAATTAATATGAATAAACACCTCATATTGTTTGGTGCATGTGGGACTTTCGAGAGAAAATATACCAAATTGGATTATCTCATAACAAGACATTGGTTGTTTGGTCAGTATGAGGTAAGCCCAAATAAATAATAGGCCTTTAGCAGCCAAAAATTATGTCCTTAGCCAATCATTAACATTTTCTCAAACATGCTTGAGTTGGACCCTATTATGCGGCTTGACACTGGCCCTGGAGATCCTTGGTCCAGCACAATTTGCTACTTGCCCTTCTCAGAAAACACCTACTACACTTGTCCAGTAGGTGTGTTAGAGCAAGGAGATCAACAAACAATGATGGAGAGCGGCTGCACTAGGGGATTGGAAATTCTATTACGGTGATGCCACAGTTTTCTGTGGCTAGGGGCCTCACTCTCTTCCCTATCATCAAGTGAGGTGGTAGCCAATGCTGACATCTCTTAGCTGACGAAATAGAATTGACAGTGTTGTCCTCCAAGGGCACTAAGCTGTCTGCTTGTGTTATGTTAGCAGCAGTTTGAAAAGATCCACTAACTGGCTTCACATGATTCAAAGTAAATGCTAGCTTTCAGTCTTTCACTTGTACAAATGCTACTCTTTGTGCTGTTTCATTAAATGTCACCAAACAAACCTAACAAGATGAGTCCTCCTCAACCTATAACATTGCTCTGACTAGCTGCAGTGTTATCTTTATCATTAGGTCTTCTGTAGGAATGGCATGTTTCCCGCCATTGTAACACTGAATGACTTAAAAAAAATTCCTTAGCTTGATTAACTTGACAGTTTCCAGAATCCATTTTTGTTCACTTTAAATTGGCCATGCTTCCATATTTTCAGTTCTTAATATACACTACTCACAAAAAGTCAGGGATATTTGGCTTTCAGGTCAAATTTCAGGATGAACCTAAAAAACACTCTAACCTTTAAAGGTGAACTTAATGTGACCTTCTCTAAACTTTTGAATGCACGTGTCCAGCTGTTCAGAGTTTCAGTACTTTTTGCACAACTTGTTCTCTAACAAGGAGCTTAACAGCGAGGTGGTGGTGGTGGTGTTACAGTGTGGGCAGGTGTGTCAAGTCAACACAAAACTGCCCTACACTTTGTGAGTGGTACAGTGACGAGCCCATACCACTGAATAAAATCATTAATCCAGTCATTGTGCCTCTGCATGAACAACACAGGCCTAATTTCATCTTCATGGATGACGATGCTCCAGCTCACTGAGGTCACATCATTAGGGAATGGCTGCTGGAGACTGGGGTACCTCAAATGGAGTGGCCAGCAGTTTCTCCAGACCAGAATCCCATAAAAACCTATGGGAGCAGCTGAGTCGCTGTGTAGAGGCTCAAAACTCAGTACCCCAGAGCCTCAATGACCTGAGGGCCACCCTTCAAGAAGAGTGGGATGCCGTGCCTCAGCAGACAATGATTCGACTTGTGAACAGCATGAGATGTCGTTGTCGAGCTGTAACTGATGCTCAAGGTCACATGAGAAGTTATTGAGACATTGCGATGTTTTGTTGGGGTATACCCACCACTGTTCTTGGCTTTTGTTTCAATAAATTGTTTGAGATGAGGAAATCACCACTGCATGCTTCTACTTAAATGCTCTACATTCATGATATAATATCACTGTAGCATGAACTCTTTACATTTTCCATAAATTTCACCCAAAAGCCAAATATCCCTAACTTTTTGTGAGTAGTGTATATGTCTTCACTGAACAGGCGTACAAAGCCAGTTTGTTTTTGAATGAAAAATGTTTCAAATGTTCTCCTCTATGAGCATTTAAATTTCTCTTTGTACTACAAGGGTCAAGAGGTCAAGAGATATAATTTTTTTAGTCTGCTACAATATTACAAGTGCTATCATTTAGCCTTTACACTACCAGCTTACTAGAATAACGGGAAATGATTTTGTCCTTTTATGCTAGTAAGCATAACCGAATTTCAGGCAAGTTGGTCCCGAATGAAAGGTCGAAAATATGTTTTGGAAATAAGGTTCATTCTAGCACATACGGTAACAGAGATAAGAGAGATATCAACCAAACTGTAAAGCATCCTTTATTACAGTATCACTTCGGGGTTAGAAGGTGTCTTTGCAGTAGCCTCAGTAGTGGGTGGAATTTGAGACCTACACTGTAAAAAGTGGCTCATCCAATCTACCTAAAAAAATGACTTCATGCGGTAGCAAGTAAATTAACTACTTTCAATCAACCTAAATAAACATTTTGAATGAATGATTCTTTCAATCAGTGTTGTTTTTTTTGTTGAATAAAACTAGTTTAATTGCTTGTTACCACATGAAGTAATTTTTGTAGGTAGATCTGACAAGCGATTTTTTACAGTGTACCTACCAAGTTTAGTCTCCTTTTGGTTTCAGATGCCAAAAAAGTTTGACTGGAAAAAGAAGAATAATAATTAGCACACATCCAGAAAGGTTCCAGTGTCTTACCTGCTTGGACCCCTAATAAACAATACATATTTGTGGGCCCTTTTGTTGCTCGGGGGCGTTAAATGACTGTTTGTATCACCTGTAGTGAAGAAAGAAAGAAAAAAATACTGCTAAAGTGAATGACACACCACCAACCCTGTCCTTAAGCTTGATAGTAAATGTAGAGTCACCATTGTTGCTTTTCTCAGTTTACTTTTAATGCAAACGAAAGGAGTTTTGTTTTATATTTATGATGAAAACGTATTGGTTGTGGAAGATTACTTATAATTTGAACTGTTCTTTAATGCTGATTTTGTTTCAATGCAGTATATGGAAATACATGCAGACTATATCAGATGGTACCTAATGAACGTATTCATGAGTGATATGCAAAGCTTATGCCAAGAACTGATATTAAACACCCAGCCCCAATATCCATATGTCAGTTCTGGGGAACACGCTTATCCTGTATGTTTCAGGCTTTGTTGATTAGTATATAGTTTGCCTGTTAGCCAACTCAAGCTTACCTTTGTTTAACATAACCTGATTAAACATAATAGAGACCTGGGCCTACGCTGTTAAGCTTGGCTGATGGCTAGTGTGTTCAAATATACTTATATGTCTTTAGTGCCGGGACTAGGGTAACACATTACGACTGAGGATGACCTTATGCTTCAGACTTGCTTACTTTGCTGCTCTGTGCAAATATGAATGCATCAATCTATTAGACGTCTAGATGGCACTCTACCAAAGGCTTTATATAGCTCACTTGGGAACGGGCACTATTGTTTCTTCAGAGAAACTACCTTTCAGCATGTCTCTATGAAAGCCAGAAGTGGCTATATATATATATATATATATATATATATATATATATATATATATGTGTGTGTGTGTGTGTGTGTGTGTGTGTGTGTATTTACTGCTTTATGATTACGGCAAGAAGGGCCTGGGGTTGATTCCCCAACTGGGTGACCAGGGTCCTCTCTGTGTGGAGTTTGCATGTTCTCCCCGTGTCTGCATTGGCTCAAAGCCCAAAGTTATGCAGTCAGGCTGATTGGACGTACTAAATTGCGCCTAGGTGTGAGTGACTGTGTCTGTCTGTCTGTCTGCCCTGCAATGGACTGATGACCTGTCCAGGGTGTATCCTGCCTTCCACCCAATGACTGCTGGGTTGGGCTCCAGAACCCAGAAGGATAAGCAACTTAGAAGATGTGTGTGTGTGTGTGCGCTCTTTATATTGATTTGTATTAATGTATATATTGTGTGTTTTTCCCAGGCTTGCTGGTCTATTCTATTCTATTCTATTCTATTCTATTCTATTCTATTCTATTGTCCTCAGTTTAATGAAATTATCTTGCATTCTGTTCTATCGTACTCTGATTTAAGCTTTTATACTGTACACTTTTCTCCTCTATTGTGTTTTGTTCTGTTCTATTCTACTCTGCTCTATTTTATTTTACTGTTCTATTATATCCTATTGTACTATTCAGTTCTCTCAATTGTCTGTCACAGCTTGTATAATCTCCATAGAAAAGTACCAATGCCATTGTCTAGGGGGTATAATAAAGCCCCTTGCACTGCGCCCTGGAGCAGTAGAACTTCCATGGAGTGATGGAGCTCCATCCACATGTTGGGTGAGCTGAAGTGATCCAGAACTGATCATCCAACATCAGTACCTGATCTCACTAATCCTGTTGTGGCTGAAATTGCACAGTAATGTCTCAACATTGAGCCTTCTTAGAAGAGTAGAGCACGGAGCCCCGCTGGTGACGTCCGGTATAAATAAAATAATGCATGGCCACGACTTAGTAAGGCCTGGGAATGAGATGATTAAGTTGTGGCCATGACTTAGTAAGGCGTGGTAATGAGATCACGGCTTACTAAGTCTTGGCCACGCATTAGGATCTCATTCCCACGCTTTACTAAGTTGTGGCCATGACTTAATCATCTCATTCCCACTCCTTACTAAGTCGTGGCCACGCATTATTTTCATTTATACAGGATGTCACCAGCGCTCCCTATTAATACCATGGATTTCAAATGAAACAGTGGGACGTACAGGAGGGCGTTTGAACGGGCTCCTCTAAACGGGCTTCCACTGATAAATTGCTGGTGACTTGGTTGGTCGCGGGGAGGGGCTTAGCCAGTGGCCCCGCCCACAGGCTCCAGAGCGCGTCGAGGACGGTGCTGTTCTCCAGTGGAGGAGAAACTGCTGCGAAGTGAGATAAAGACGCTGTTTTCGCTGTTTCTGCTGTTTGGGTGCTTCGTGCTTAGAAATTATCATTCGGTTCATTTTCTTTACTCTTTTAAGGAGGCTCGCGGGGAGGAGCGAGCCGGTGAGCATTAAAAACACGTCGTTTTGGGGGAACTTTTGGGAGCCAAACGAGCGAAGAAGGTGAGTAACGTTAGCTGATACGACATGGTTTTATTATGTGACATTAAAGCGCTAGTCCGCTCAAGTGCTGGAGGAGCGAGGCGGCAGGTGACCATATGGAAGCAAACGGCACTCTACTGTACAGCCTGTTGAGCAGCAGCCTGTAAGACAACCGCGAAGCCACGTTATATCGAATAAACACACCTTTCCAACAGCAAAGTGTGCAGACTGGTTAATACTGCAGGCTCAAGCTCGGCTGGGGCGTTTCTGCTTGGCCAGTGTTGTGGTGGTGCTCTAGTCGCTTGTATTCGTCTGATCCCTTGCTGGGTGTGGGCACTTAAGCAATGTCTGTTCCACCGGTCTGTCTCCTGCCTGGCTTTTATCGCCTGTAGGGAGGGAAAAGCGAACCTTTAACACCAAATAATAGAGATTCAGTTAAAGAGCAGCTAAATGAAGTGTTTATAAGGCAGGCGTGATGGTAAACATGGTAAAAAAGAAGAAACTGTGAAGCTACTGGATGACAGAAGCGTCAAAGTGTGTTTTGTAGGTATAGACTGATG